>NC_143012.1:51962689-52114876 GCF_055824585.1 Amblyomma mixtum
TGCACTCAGTGCGGCTGAAAGAATGGCACTGGTATGCACCACTGCGCAGTGTTTCGTGGCAATTGACAATCCAGGTAGACTGCTCCCATATGCCTATTGAGATGGACGAGTGCCATGAAACCATAAGTAACAGATATTAAGTTCTCTGTGCTTGTGCAACACAATTATTGCTAATTTAGCCACCATTTTCGGAGAACAAAACGCATGCAACCTGAGGCACGGCAATCGTTACGATAAGAGAATGAGAAAGAAGGGCGAATAGCGCGATACCAAGGCAAGAACATATGACGAGAAAATGTATATACGCTGCCGGTGTATCACAGGCATTTGCTAGCAATAAAACAAAAGGTTTTCTTAGTGAGATGAAAGACCTGGCGTCTGGTTTACTGTTAGCATCGCACTGCAAGCCGTCTAAATATATGATATCGGGTGCTCCTTAGTTTATGAAGCTGCCAGCCAATTTGCCTGTAAATCGGCACATGCAGAAAATAACGTAAGAGGAATTGAACCTCGACACTTCGTCATTTTCGCATTTAAGCCTAGGCAGAAGACAGACATGTTCCCTCGGCCAGCCTCCCCACCCTTTCCTTGAATGACTACTCTATCCTCTCTTTCTTCTAATATATGCAGATCGTTTTAAATCACAAGTAACTGAATTAAATAAAAGCAGAGTATCCTTCAAAACGCACTTGGCACTAATGCACGAAATAGTGTTTCATGCCGAGAAACCAAGCGAGAAGTGTTATTCGGTGACCATAGGGTGCCGAATAATTTATGGCATCACTAAAAAAGTGTCGAAAGTTTTTAAAGCAGTTGTAAATCTCTAAGCTACTAATAGATACTTCGTGCCGTGCCTGCTGCATAGCAGTAAAAGTGGGTAACTTTAACAAACACATGAAAAAGTAATTTCTGAAGCACTGTTTCGCTCGCACAGAGGTGAACACGCTTTTCAAGAGAGCTAGGGCAGCCCACTGCGAGACAAATTAACCGCAATTTCTAAGCTGGTACTCAGTATCAGACACAATGCTTAAACTCAAGCGGAGCCGCATAGATATACCAGCAACGAAAGCCGCGCTGCGCTAACGTATATAGAGAAGGACAGAGAGTAAACTTTATTGAACTTTGTTTCTTCCGGAAAACAGTTCTCAAGCGCTGGCGACATGCCTGCTGATGTCTGTGTGAGGGTACCGTGGTAGCTGTTATTAGCACAGAAATGATCTTGAAAATATTCGAGCGAATGCTATCTGGCAGATATATTTCCTTCATATAATTTATACAATGTGCATTTTGCCTTCTTTTCATCACATTATCATTTTGAAGCTTTTGAATAGCTTTTCCTCACAGGAGCCTGGCGGATTTGTTTGAAAATATGGCTTTTTTCACAATTGTACAGGTCGAACTCCCGGGCGCTTTAAAAAAAAACTCTATGATCTAAGCCGTACTATGTCCAACGAAACTTTCAAATCGACAGATGTAAATGCAGATTACCATTTCTCAAATACCCACGTTTCAATCTAAAAACCGTAAAAGACAGAAACATTGAAGTGCCGCAAATGCAGTTTTGAAGAGAAGGCATTTGTGATTAAAACAAACGAAAGCTAGCACTCTTTTCATTGAATTAGAGTGAGCTGGCTTGACAAAACAACTACCAAATCTGGCTTCGTTACCATGGCGCCAATAACAAGTACAACAAGCATTACTTCATCATTTCCTCTATGAACATTCAGTGCGCACAAGATGCCAAATTCGGTTTAAGAATCAATCAGTTCGCATATCCCACATTAGCCGAATTCGCCGACCACGCATGTAAAAATTTATTTTGATCAAGCACGTGTCGTGAGCGCTATAGCACTGGCAAAAAACCTTCCCAGAATATATACTCTCCCGTAAACTAAACAGTGGCAACTACAGCTCTGGCAGATAATACACTACCAAGCCATGCAAAACCTTTGGGGCCTCTGGCAACAAGTGGTTCTATCTAGATCTCGTTTTGTCACAAGCAGTTTAGGTGCTTTAAATTGTTTCCAGTTGTTTGGATGCCCAGAATCTAGCGAATGCGACTGTTATTGCGACCGGGCACGTAGCGTTAGAGACTGAAGCGCGCAGTCGGGTCACGTTCTCACACTAACGCCGAAGGATCAAGCCCGCCCAGAAAAAGAGGAAAATCTTCCTCTGCGGTCGTTGTTTACCGACCTTCTGTGTGTAGACGTGGCAAAGAAGCTGGGTGCGAGCACTGGTGGTCTTTCTTGGAACATGTATTACTGATTCCAGCCGTCTCCAAGTCACAGAACTGAAAAACAAGTAAAAATTATTGAAAGTGTAATGTATGGATCTATTTCCAGCCGCTCGTCAATGCTTTCTGTTTGGACGAAACTACAGTGAGTTTGTCAAACACCACAGTACCACACCATGAACGTCTGCTTCATTTTTCAACTGCCCGTTCGTTTTCGTACCGGTGCATTTGGCCAGTTCGTGTTGTCGGTGTCACAATTCGCTGAATGATGTCCGCAATCCCTTGCTCACCGCGTAAACGTACAGAAAGGGAGAGAGGCGAAGAAGGAGAGGAGGATGCAAAGAGATGAGCTTAAGTGGGGCGTATGGAGAACAGAGCAATAAGGAGGACGTAACGGCGCCACCATCACAGCGTCACATGTGCCCGTTGGCCAACCTCCAGCAACGACTATTTCCAGACAGTGTTTGTCACCTTTTCCCGCTCTGCAGTGCCTAAGAACACCGAAAAAATCCTGATCATTGCCCGGTTTTCGTGTCTTTAGCCAAATTTCCTACCTTGATAGAAAACTGCGGTGACGTCCAGGGCCTTAGCTTAGCAGAAGAGCACTTTCCGGTTTCCAGCTGTCAAGCGCGTTTTTCCGTGAAGTTAAGTCGATGTTTTAAGTCAAATACGAACGCAAATATCTTGATTACGCCGTAACTCCTAGTCTACAAAGTTGCTGTTCGCGTTTTCTCAGCATTTTTTGCCCAAAGTTATAATAAAATCCACCCGGGTGACTTTCAACATGACAAGTGATTCTGAGTAAGCGCGGCCCAGTAAACAAATGGCCAACTATGGAAACTATTAAAAATAATGCCTACTTTCTCTCTCTCAATATCACTTTCTTTGTGGCGTCCAGAAACCATGCACTTTCCGTCGACGCCGGACGCATCAGCATAGCTTATATCCACGACGTCCCATACCCTAAATAACTAATATTTCCGAAATATCTCACAAACGTGATCCATTGCCCATGCTACCGCAGAACCAACTCTCGGTTTCCGAGAAGGCACATTGTGGTGAATGTCGCCCAAACGTCAGTTGCAAGGCAGACAGGAACAAACAGGTGGAACCAGAAACCAGGAAGTGCACACTCCGTCTTACTTGGGCTGTCACGACTACGGAGCCTGCGATCGTACTGCGCGGACACCAGACAATCCGGAATTAGGTTAGTCCGAAGTATGGGAGAAGTTGCTGGGCGGCTACAAGAATTGTATGAGGTTGGACGGCAGTTATCATGAGCACGCGCGCAAAACAATTTGCCTTATTTCCTTGATAGAATGCGTCGGATATGCATGTTCTAAACTTTTGTTCGGGTGCTTTGCCGGCCACCTGCCAGTTTGTCTATAGATTTATTTCTGCTTAAAAATGTCACATGTAATACACTACGTGGAGCAAGGTCTTCAGCGCAACAATCATTTTTTAGAATCGAACTTGCACAGCATTTCAATACCCATAGCTGAAGTTACTGCTGTTGTAATCGCATGCTTATCGGTACTCAAATGCAACTTGATTGCTGGACACACCATACGCATGATTCATTTCTACGATAGAAATAGAACGTACAAATCATCACATATGCATGACGTCCATGATGCATGCACTATTGTTCGTTCCAGACAACATGAATGAGGACAGTGAAGCGAGGGAATTTAGAAAAACGTTCTTTATGCTGAAGATTATGAGAGTATTTACTCGACCGGTAAGCTGAAAAATGTCACTGCCTTTGTATGGTAGTATTGCAGTAACTAAGCACTCTCCTGGCTCTGAAGCCAGGAAGGGCTTCACAAAAATGACAGCTGGAGCTGGTCATGCTTCTTTATCCCCTGTGTTGATGCCTGGAAAGGCGCCCATAGCGGAACACACACAGAGACATAACACGTGTGTGGATGTAGCACCTAATTGAAGAAATATTATACTCCTACGCGATTAGCGCCTAATTGAAGAAACATTATAGTCCTACGTCATTAGCGAAAATTTGATAACCGCACCATGGCTGTAAAAACAAATACAAGTGCCGAGATAAAAATGTGCAAAATAGTTACTGATTCTGCGCATCAGACGATAGCATGAGCTATGATGAAGAAAAATTAATGACAAACTAAGCAGCAGAGACAGTATTAGGTAACCGCCGCGGTAAAGCAGTGCGGTTTTACCCCGCAGAGACAGTATTAGGTAACCATACCCAAAAAATTTAACGAGGCAGCACTGTTCAGAAGGGAGACAATAGTATTAGCGGTATAGCCAGTTCAGACTATTTGAGGTTGCCAAAGCAGCCTGGCATTGTTCTGTTCTGCGCACAGGGGCGCTTGTTTTAGAGTAATCTGAGACATTGTGACGCAGTGGGGATAGCTGTCACTCATGAAAGGTGCAGGCGCATCAAGCCTAAATGAAAAGAAGACTCAGACAAGATATATGGTAAACCCATGCGGCAAAAAAACTCTTGTGGCAGAAACACCGGTAGCAGAAGAGGATTCGCTTGCGCCAAGCAATCGAAACGAGTCTACAATGTGTAATTTCAAATGAACCGTGATTTTCTTTGTGTGGTTTGTTTGTATGGCTAATACACGGGGCAAGGCAAGAATTGGCGATAGCGATAAATGTTTAATAATCAGGCCGGTAGTTGTCGTGACCTCCTATCTTTTATTGGTTTGGCAAAATACAAGGAGAAAAATAATGTGTCATAGCCACATATTCAAGAAAACTTTGCGCAGAATAACACAAGACAGAAGGGAGAAACACGTACACACACACGAGAGCAAACTTGCAACTGTATTTTTCGGGAACGATACATCGCCTTAAAAAGCAGAAAGTGCGCCAGCGTATGATAGCCAGAGCAACACGTGTGGGAACACATTGGTACAGCAAAAATAATATCTGCGATAGGCAGAAGACAATTCAAACCCAGCGGAAATGCCCAGAAAGTAGCAACATGAAAGCGAGTTATCGGTCACGAAGAAAATCAAGTGACCGATAACTCGCTTTCATGTTGCTACTTTCTGGGCATTTCCGATGAATTTGAATTGTCTTCTGCCTATCACAGATGTTATTTTTGCTGTAGCAATGTGCTCCCACACGTGTTGCGCTGGCTATCATACGCTGGCGCCCTTTCTGCTCTTTAAGGGGATGTATCGTTTCCGAAAAATACAGTTGCAAGTTTGCGCTCGTGTGTGTGTACGTGTTTCTCCCTTCCGTCTTGTGTTATTCTGCGCAAACTTGTCTTGAATATATCGCTACACCAACTGGCCCAACATTCTGCTCTACTAAGTGTCATAGCCACCCTTGCAACGGACCCTCAGGTGTCCAAGGCTGCTTGTGTTGAAAAGTGTAAGTAGTCACGTGAGAAAGTCTTTGGTGGAACTGGTTCATAACGTTTCCCAATCACTCTTCCCTTAGCGAGGTCAGTTCAGCCGCTGTAGAGAACGGAGAACAACACGGAAAGTGTTCCTTGAGACGCCACTTACAGAGCCTGTCTGATGAAGACCAAGTTCCGGCAACGCTTACTGTATCATGGACATTCGTGACACATAGAATCCACCTTTATGTCTTTTGTAGCAAGTTTGGTCTCATTGTTAAGCTTGCACTTGAAGGCAGAGAAACTTTCTTCCCGACCCATCAGCCAGTGTTCAGCTCACAGAAGACATAACTCAATGGGCCTCATTCTTGCACCCAAGAATGCCGGAATTCGTAGCAGTTGTGTTTCCCAGAAGGCCTTTTCCGCGAAGAGCAATCCAGCACTGGCGAATAAAAAAGAAAAAGAACAAAAAAAATGCAAACATTTTCCTATTCAACAGTTCCCCTCTAATCCCAAGTTTCTGGCTGTAAGCTTGTCAATTGAAATGCTGTAATTCGTCGTGCCAGATTATACGTTAATCGTCAATCGGGGCCTTAGTATTACATCCGAAACTGTTCCCGAAAACTGAAAGCGTGTGGGGACCATTTTTATGGAGGATACTAAGCGCTTGAACCCAGAACTGATTTTAGTGTAACTCGTTAAAGAGAGAAAATAAAAGTGATGCCTCTTCAATATGCGGCCCAATCCTTCTGAGCCTCTGAGCGTGGGCATCAGTCGGGGAGCCTAGCATTTGGAGGTTGACTCCTACGCGTTTGGAAAGGCTAATGTTGTAAGGACGGGGCAAATAAAACAACGGATGCAATAAAGCTTTGACGTCACCGGTGACCTTCTGCCCTTTGCTGGAAATGCAGCCGTCGGAAGGAGTCTTCGTTTACTCTGCTGTAAGAAAAGATTCCAAGAGCCTTACAACCGGTTGCGATGCGAACAAAAGGAATAAATGCTGAAGCTGTGCTCAGTTTTTTTTTCTATTTCTCTGCGCACCAAGGCTGTATTTGGCTTGTTCTGGAAAGAAATATCTGGAAAGTTATATCGCACAGTATTCAAGCAATATGAATGCATTTTAAATCTTTTGACTGTCAGTCATACTTACAAAGATATATGTTTGGGCGAGTTGGTTGTTCATGTTAAGATTGGTCACAGCCCGGAAGAGAGAGCACCAAGAAGAGAACCACAAGCAAGCAGCGCTGGCTATTTCTAATTAGTGCATTCATGACATCGTCAATTTACACTAAAATTCAAGATCGACATATTGAAAAAAAAAATGGTAAAGGAGTATCCAAGGAGGTCGTTATGCGTTTAAAACTATTTGTTCCCCTCACATGTGGCGGTCTTTATGTCGGGTAGACAGGCAGATGTATTAATATGCGCCTGCAAGGCCACGAAAAGAAAAGACAAGTTGTAGCCGTAACCGATAACCTGGCTGCCCACTGTCGTGCCTGCGCCAAAGCAGAATGTCATCCGATATCCACAGCCTGCTGGGTTTTTGTGAACTATATACCCCAGCTAACAGGGCAGATGATAGACGCCTGCAACATTGCAATCCTCCATATTGCTGAGACATCAACCCGTCAGTTTCTTTAATCAGGAAAGAAATTGAATACATCGCAGATACGTCTTATATTAAACGCTGTTAACAGCTGAAGGGATTCTATGGGGTAAAACATCAGTCTATATCATATTGGACGTGATTCACGAAAAACAGTGATATAATATTTCCGTCGCAATTTTCAATCAGTGCAATGCTATGGCCATCCTAGCGAGGAAATTACAATGACAACAAATGAAACCGTAGGTCATACATCAATGTTTCTGCCACATGTGGCCTATACTGACCTTTGACGTCATCGCCCCTGTTCGACACTTCCAATTAAAACAGAAAGCGCATGAGCGGAGAAATTTCATGGCAAATTATTCAGTCATAGGCGAACAAGCCTTCGTGATCCATGTAATAAAAGCAACGCTTTAGGCATAACCACAAAGCTGGAAAGCACACAATGAATTAATTGGTACCCATATTATTTTACACGAAATTTCGGCCGGACATGCCCTGCCCTCATGTGTCTGCTATTTTAAATATTGTCACGACCAGAGAGGCCGTGGAGATAGGCGTCGGGAAGAAGCCAAGACTGGGAGCCTTCTTTTAATTACAGCGCCAGGTTCCAGGACACCGAACAGAACAAGCGCGCCTCGAGAGCCCACCGCCGCTTCGTCGTCGTCTTCGACTCAGCGCGGATGCCGCGCGGCGCGTTAGGCGCGTGGCATTATTCCCCCCCGCGAAAGCAAACGTCGTCTCGATGTGGAATGGGGTATGTACAGAGAGAGGAGGAGGAGCAAAAAAAAAGAAGAAAAATAGGGGTGAGGTGAACTATACAATGCGCGCTAGATGAAGGCGGGGAGAGTCAAGTTCACACGTGGGGTAACGGAAGAAAGGTACAAAACGAAGCGTGAACACAGCGCTCAGTCACGCGCAAAGTACGGCTTTAAGCGCACTACATGCACGATTTCCGGCCGGTGACGCTGAGGGCCGGCGATCACAGTTCCATGGGGGACAACTTCATAGTTGACGCTGTTCAGGCGGCGCAGGACTCTGTACGGGCCAAAATACCTATGTAAAAGCTTTTCGCACAATCCCTTGCGGCGCACGGGTGTCCACACCCACACGTGATCGCCCGGCTTGTAGTGCACGTCCCTGTGCCGAAGGTAATAGTGTCGGGCATCGGCGGATTGCTGGTCCTTGATGTGCAAGCGGGCCAGCTGACGGGCCTGCTCTGCTTGTTCCACGAAGTGGCCTGCTTCAGGGGGGAGCTCTGCGTCGCCGTACGGCAGCATGGCGTCTAGCATCATGCGTACCTCTCTGCCATATACGAGACGGAACGGGGTGAACTGGGTGGTTTCCTGCGTTGCAGTATTATATGCGAAGGTGACGTAAGGCAAGACCTCATCCCAGGTTTTGTGTTCAACGTCGACGTACATCGAGATCATGTCCGCCAATGTTTTGTTGAGCCGTTCCGTTAGACCATTGGTTTGGGGATGATACGCTGTTGTTGGTCGATGAGCAGTATGGCTAAGCGCTAAGATGTCACGTAGGAGTCGGGCTGTAAACGCCTTGCCTCGGTCAGTAATGATGGCCGATGGGGCGCCGTGTCTAAGCACGATGTCGTGCATAAAGAAGTGGGCAACTTCGGCGGCAGTACCTCGCGCCAGGGCCTTCGTTTCAGCGTAGCGGGTCAAGTAGTCTGTGGCGACTACGATCCACTTGTGGCCGGTCGACGAGAGAGGAAATGGCCCCAGAAGGTCCATGCCAACTTTGTCGAATGGTACTTGTGGCGGCTCGAAGCACTGAAGCAGTCCAGGAGGCTTGAGCGCTTGTTTTTTCCGCCGCTGGCCTTGCCGGCATGTCCGGACATAATGCTTCACACTTGAAGTAAGGTTGGGCCAGTAATAGTTCTGCCGGATTCGGGACAAGGTGCGTGTACCTCCAAGGTGGCCGGAAGTTGGTTCATCATGGCAGGCAAGGAGGACTTCATCCCGTAGGCCAGACGGTATGACGAGCAGGTAAGTTGTCGGACTTGAGGCAGAGTTCTTTTTATAAAGCACTCCTCTCCGCAGGCAGAATGACGACAGACCACGAGCGAGGTATCGTGGTATTTCAGGGCACCCACCTTCGAGATGATCGATGAGCAGACGCAGCTCGGCGTCGGCACGCTGTCTGGAAACGAGCTCAGACGTGCTGACCGCTCCAAGGAAGCTATCATCGTCGGTGGTGTCTTGTGGGGGAGGTTCGACTGGAGCGCGGGACAAGCTGTCAGCGTCGGTGTGTTTCCGGCCTGACTTGTAGGTGGCGGTGAAATTGAATTCCTGCAGGCGTAATGCCCAACGTGCTAGGCGGCCGCAAGGGTCCTTTAAATTTTTCAGCCAGCACAGCGAGTGGTGGTCGGAGACGATACAAAACGGTCTGCCATACAGGTATGGGCGGAACTTAGCGGCGGCCCAGACTACCGCTAAACATTATTTTTCCGTGGTAGAGTAGTTCAACTCAGCGCGCGACAGTGCGCGGCTGGCGTAGGCAATTACTTTGTCGACACCGCTTTGCCGCTGAACTAGAACGGCGCCAAGGCCGACGTTGCTCGCATCCGTGTGCACCTCAGTGTCGGCATCTTCGTCGAAATGTGCCAAGATGGGCGGTGATTGGAGTCGGCGTCGTAACTCGTCGAAGGCAGCCTGCTGTTCGTTGCCCCAGGAAAATGACGTGTCATCACGGGTTAGGAGCGTCAGAGGGCTGGCGAGCTGGGCGAAATTTCTAATGAAGCGGCGATAATAGGAGCACAGGCCCAGAAAGCGTCGGACTGCTTTTTTGTGGACGGGGACCGGAAAGGCAGCAACGGCAGCAAGCTTCTCTGGGTCAGCTCGGATTCCGTCAGCACTAATGACGTGCCCGAGGAACTTCAATTCGGTGAACCCAAAGTGGCATTTTTCTGGTTTGAGGGGGAGGTTGGCGGATCGAACGGCTTCGAGGACAGTCCTGAGACGATGCAGATGTTCCGTGAACGTTGCGGAAAAAATGATGACATCATCAAGATAAACAAGGCAGGTCTGCCACTTCAAACCTGTTAGAACGTTGTCCATCATTCTTTGGAACGTGGCAGGAGCACAGCAGAGCCCGAATGGGAGGACGCGAAATTCATACAGCCCGTCCGGTGTGATGAAGGCGGTTTTCTCACGGTCCCTCTCATCAACTTCTATCTGCCAATAACCACTTCTGAGGTCAACCGAAGAGAAGTACTTGGCTTGACGAAGTCGGTCGAGGGAGTCGTCGATACGCGGGAGCGGATACACGTCTTTCTTGGTCACACTGTTCAGCTTCCTGTAGTCGCCACAGAATCGTAGTGTCCCGTCCTCCTTTTTCACGAGCACGACAGGAGACGACCACGGACTGCTTGACGGTTGGATGACGCCGTCTGTGAGCATCTCTTCGACCTGTGTTTGGATAGCATCTCGCTCACGAGGGGACACACGATAAGGCTGCTGAAGGATGGGTCGTGCTCCTTCATGCGTGATAATGCGGTGTTTAACTATCGACGTTTGTCGCACTTTAGACGACGACGTGAAACACGCACCAAACTCCCGCAAGAGGTCCTGGAGTTGCCTCTTTTCAGCGGGTGGAAGGCCTGGATTGATGTCGACGTTGGTGACCGCTTCGGTGTCAGCTCCAGGTGTGCCCTCCTCGCAAGCAAAGCATTCGGCCACTTCCTGAACATAGTCGACGTAAGCGATGGCTGTGCCACGAAACAGATGTCGATGCTCATTGCAGAAGTTGGTGACAAGGACCTCTGTACAACCGTCATGAAGGGATCCAATGCCCCGTGCCACCGCAACTCCCTTAGTGAGTACGAGGGAGACATTAGGCTCGACAACCCGCAGTCCCCTATGTGGCTCGTCACAGGTAACTCTTGCGAGAATGCTGGCACGTGGTGGCACCGTAACGGTATCGTCGGCAACTCGCAGGGCGGGCCGAGAACCCTGGTGCACAGGTTCTTCTGTGGCCATTGCGGTAGAAAATGTCACCAAGCGATTCGGGAGGTCCTTCTCCTTCAGGACACACATAGCCCTGCCACACTTCCTAGCTACACATCTGTTCACTCGGACGCCACGAATACACCCAGGGCGTCCACACTCATACATCGCTCCATTACACATCAAACCCATTACATCACCTCCGAGACGCCCTGCGTAATTACAGAAATCATACAAGATACACACTCACTACCATCGATGTTTGTCGCCAATATATACCACCCACCATCTCACCCGATGGCTTCATTGGAAACGCTACTGCGAGATCTCCACCGTCTTGCAGGCAAGCATCCATTGATTATCGGAGGAGACTTCAACAGTCAGCATACTGACTGGGGCTACCGCACCACCACTGGACGAGGCCGGCGTCTCTGGTCCTTGGTACAAGAGCTCCGCCTCACAATACACAACAACTTTAACACCCCTACGAGGATTGGTAACAGTGTCAGCGCGGACACCAGCCCGGATTTGACACTGAGCCGCAACCTTGTTGGTATTACGTGGACCACAACGCGTCATACATTAGGAAGCGATCATTACATCCTCTCCGTTACAGTACCGTACAAGCAAAGACAGGCCCGTCACCTAACACACAAAATCACCAACTGGGATGCTGTACGCTCCGCACGGGCGGCCCTCCCTGACGCTTCCATTATAGACATCGACCAGTGGGTGGCATCACTCATGAACGATGTCTCCACACACACGCGAACCCTTGTCACAACATCAGATACGCCCACCCTCGACACTCGCCTGGCCCACCTTTGGGAGGCCCACCATAGCATCCTAGAGCGCTGGAAGGGGCAAAAGCTCAATCGGACCCTTAAAAAGCGGCTGGCCGCGCTGCAAACACAAATTACTGAGCACGCTGAGGAGCTCCGCCGATCAAACTGGGGTCAGATTTGCGACAGTTTGGCTGGCAATCTGTCCTCCAAACGTAGCTGGCAACTCCTCCGTCACCTAATTGACCCCACGCAATCCAAAACAGCCACACAACACCACGTCACACGCCTTATACACAAGACCGGCCTTTCTCCTGACGCACTCATTAATATACTTAGAAACACACATACAACTCCCGGTACCTCAAACCCCCTGCCCCCCTATACAGGCGCCCCGAATGCCAACCTCGACGCAGAGATCACGGAGACAGAAGTCAGAGCGGCCCTCCTGACTCTCCGTTCTAACTCCACCCCAGGAGTTGACCGGATCTCTAATGCCATGCTCCGCAATTTGGACGATCAATCGATCGCCCAGCTCACGGAGTACTTCAACAAATGCTGGCAGGAGGGCACTCTTCCCCAATCCTGGCGTCACGCCAAAATCATATTCATACCAAAGCCCCACAAACCACTTACACCCTCAAATCTCCGTCCCATTTCACTAACCTCATGCCTAGGCAAGCTTTTCGAACACGTCGCACTCGCTCGACTCACCCAACACATGGCGGAGCAAGACCTCTACCCGCACAGCATGGTGGGCTTCCGTCCCCATCTGTCAGCACAGGACGCCATGCTCCAACTCACGCAGCACATTTTCGACCCCCTCATTCCGGGTCACACAAAAGCTGTCTTAGCCTTGGATCTCTCCAAGGCCTTTGATCGCCTGGACCATCAAGCGATCATGGCGGCTCTCTCCCCCTTGAACATAGGTGAACGTATGTACACCTATATTCAAACATTCCTTACTAACCGCACGGCCGAAATTCACTTCGGTCCCCACATCTCCCCCCCATACACCCTTAGTGGGGTCGGAACCCCCCAGGGGTCCGTCCTCTCCCCTTTCCTCTTCAATGTCACTCTCATTCCCCTTGCCCACAAGCTACAAACCATCCCTCACCTTCGGCATACACTCTATGCCGATGATATCACGCTATGGACCACCCATGGCAGTGATGGAGACATAGAGAACACCCTACAGTCCGCGGCTATCCTCACCCAAACGCATGCGCGGAGTATCGGACTCTCCTGCTCACCGGAGAAGTCGGAGCTCCTCATAATCCGCCCCACAACACGAAACTGTCCCACAGCCCCCATCACCGTGACACTGGAAAACCGGCCCATCCCGGAGGTAAACACTCTCCGGGTACTTGGCCTCCACATCCAGAACAACGGGAAAAACACACTCACCATACGGAAACTCAAGCAGACAACTGTGTCGATATCACACCTAATCCGCCGCGTTTCTGCACACCACCGGGGCATGAAGGAGCATGACCTATGTCGTCTCATTCATGCCTTCGTCCTCAGCCGCTTTATCTTCACGCTCCCCTACCTGAAACTCCAGGCCGGGGAAATCTCCACCCTGGATGCCATGATTCGAACAGCATTTAAGACAGTATTACACCTACCCCAAAATACCTCAACCGAAAAACTCTTCCAACTAGGCCTGCACAATACGATAGGGGAGCTTATTGAGGTCCACCGACAGACACAATACATACGTCTCGCGAGAACCACCACCGGGAGACACATCCTACACACCCTCGGTATACGCCTACCAGTTACCGATCCCACACAGCTCCAGGTCCCCCGCCTCATTCACCGCGATTTATTTATTAAACCTCCCCCCAAAAACATGCATCCCACCTACCACGAACCCCGCCGCAGAGCTCGCGCACGGGCACTCCACAAATACTATGGCACGGAAGCGTATGCCGTTTGGGTGGATGCCGCATGCACGGGCGAGGACGCGGTTTTCGCCATCACGAACCCCTCCCTCCAACCCATTGCCACACTTCACATAACCCCTACTGCCACTTCGGAGGAGGCCGAAGAGGCCGCCATTGCCCTGGCCATCACCCGCACGGAGGCGCGATATATACTGTCAGATTCCAAAACTGCCATACTAAATTTTGCTCGCGGGAGAGTTCACGTCCCTGCATTTCGCATACTGGACTCCCTCGCCGTGCACCCGCCCCGCCATGTGGAGCTGATATGGGTGCCTGCCCACTCCGGGAATCCCGGAAACGAGGCCGCCAACGCTTTAGCCCGAGCTTCTCTCAACCGGGCACCGGCGGCCTCCGACCTGGGGTTCTCGCGGGAGCGCATGCACTCATTCAGTGAAATGACGCAGGCCTACAAAGCCGAGCGTCGGCTCTACCCCCCACCTCATCCTTCCCTCGACAATTACCATCAGACACTTTGGAGGCGGCTCCAAACACGCACTTTGCCCTCCCCTTATATACGCTCGCGATATCACCCAGTCCACACGAACCCTTCCTGTACCCTCTGCCACCACCCCAAAGCCACCCTCGACCATATTCTTTTCCTCTGCCCGGCGGATCCTCCCCCGCGGGGCCTGGAGCACCTTACCTCATGGGAGGCTTGGGAGACCCTACTGCGCTCCGAGGACCCGGCCAAGCAAGCCACCGCCACCGGCCGGGCTGCCAGCGTCATGAGCCTCCGGGACATGAACGTTTGAGTGCAGTGGGGCCGTGCGGGGGCCCAAGGACCGACGTGTCCAAAACTCCCTTGTTACAAATAAAGTTTTCATCATCATCATCGGGAGGTCTATGATAGCACCGTGCTCGCGAAGAAAGTCGATGCCAAGGATGACATCGCGAGAACATTCGTGCAGAACGAGAAAAGTGGCAACGAATGTGCAGCCTCGGACCGTAACCCGGGCCGCACACATACCGAGTGGTGCGACAAGATGTCCGCCGGCCGTACGTATGTCGGGGCCGTCCCAGAGTGTCGTCACTTTTTTCAGGGCCGTCGCAAGCCGTCCGCTAAGGATAGAGTAATCTGCGCCCGTATCGACCAACGCGCTAACCTCCTTTGTGTCGACGAGAACAGGGATCTCCAAAGAGACCCTTCCTTCAGCGCGGCCCGTCGATGGCTGTTGTGGATGACTCAGTCGGTGCGGCAGCGGAAACTGGTGGGCGACTGGGGTTGCGTCGTCGGGGCGATTCAAGCGGTGGGTTGAGGGAAACTCTTCGGCGTTCGGCGTCGGGGCGATTGGGTCGGTGCGGCGGCGGAAGCGGGTCGGCGATAGGGGTTAGGGCATCGCGGCGAGTCGAAATGCGCGTCGGGGAAAACTGCGCAGCTTTGCGGCATCCGACGTCGGGGCTATTCGGTTGCTGCGGCGGTGGAAGCTTTGCGGCGGATCGGCGTTCGGCGGCCTCGCCTCCAAAGGCCGCCGGAGCTAGTTTTCCCGACGAGGGCTCGAGGAACCGCGTTGTCCTGAGGCGAAACGGAGCCCAGAGGGGGAAGACCGGCGTGGAGAAGGCGATCGCGACTCGCGGCGCGGAGGAGACGGCGAACTACGCTGGCGGGTGACATACTCGGCGATGTCTTGAGGGCGCTCTCCAGGCCGTGGACGGGGGCTGTCGATAGAAAATCCGCGTAGTCCCATTTCGCGATAGGGGCACCACCGGTAAAGATGGCCGGCCTCACCACAGTGATAGCAGAGCGGTCCTTGATCCGGGGTGCGCCAGAGGTCAGTCTTCCGCGGTGCCTGGCGCCGATCCGCCCAGTAAGGAGTAGGCTGAGCAGAGTGCACCGCGACCAATGGTGCGGTGTAAGGCAAAGGCCCAGGAGATGGGGCCGCGCGGCGCACGACGTCCGCGTACGTGACTGGCTGGACCGGAGTCGGGTACGGCGCGGGATCGTGTGGAGTCGGTTGCGGCGCCGGCACAGCTGCAGCGTCTGGTGCTCTGAGGGCCTGCCGGACTTCCTCGTGGATGACGCTGGTGACGGAATCGACGTGAGGGGCAAAGGTTCCTTGAAGGTGCTGCAGCTCCTCGCGGACCACTGAACGGATGAGTTCGCGAAGGGAGTCCGGATTCGTCCTGGGATCATGGTCGAATCGGTCCAACGTTGACAGTGTCGACGACGGACGCAGTTGCCGGGCGTACTGTTGGGATCTCTGCTGCAGCAATTTCTCCATGTGGACGGCCTCGGCCAGAAACTCCGCGACGGTGTTGGGCGGGTTCCGCACGAGGCCGGAAAAGAGCTGGTCTTTCACGCCGCGCATGAGGTGCCTCAGCTTTTTTTCTTCAGGCATTGCCGGATCGGCGCGATGACAAAGACGCGTCACATCCTCGACGTACATGGCAACACCCTCATTGGGGAGCTGAATTCTAGAGGACAGGGTACGCTCCGCGCTCTCCCGGCGGTCGCTGTTGGCGTACGTACTCAGGAGCTGACGTCGAAAGTCCTGCCACGTCGAGAAAGTAGCCTCACGGTTTTCGAACCACGTGCGTGCAGAGTCCTCAAGGCTAAAGTACACGTTACGCAGCTTTGTAGCGGCATCCCAGCAGTTGAAGGTCGCAACCCGTTCGTAGTGCGCCAACCAATCTTCGGCATCTTCAAACAGGTCACCGTGAAAGGGCTTAGGCGTTCGTGGGGTCTGAAGAGTGAGATAGGTGGGGCTGGGTGCAGGGACAGTCGGAGGCAGGGCGGGTAAAGGCGTCGCCATGAGTGTAGGGGTAGTAGAGGGCTCACCGACAAAAGGGAGGGCATCGGGGGACAAGCCTCGCATCCTCCGGCTGGCACGATGGACAGGGGTGGTGACAAGAGGCGAGCGTGTCGAGTCGTCCTCAGGAATAGGGAGCATCGGCCGCACCTCCACCAGTGTCACGACCAGAGAGGCCGTGGAGATAGGCGTCGGGAAGAAGCCAAGACTGGGAGCCTTCTTTTAATTACAGCGCCAGGTTCCAGGACACCGAACAGAACAAGCGCGCCTCGAGAGCCCACCGCCGCTTCGTCGTCGTCTTCGACTCAGCGCGGAGGCCGCGCGGCGCGTTAGGCGCGTGGCAATATTACAGCAGAGCCGAAAAGTGGCCGCACTCTTGGGGGGGGGGGGGGGGGGGGGGGGGGGGGGGGGCGTGGTGTGGATGGGAGAGATCTCGCTGTCACTTCTGCACCTCGCAGAAGAACGAAAAATGTAATCGCTTTTTGCTCTTACTGCTCTGCTTGCATGAAATGCTTGGGTGAAACTTCAGCTGATAAGTTTTAACAGAATAAATCTAAAAAAAAAATCCTGGGGAACCTTCGTGCATACTTGGCATGTATAGCCATAGCGATCGACAGGCGCTCGCCGACAGGGGCACAATGAAGCGCTGTAACGATCCTTCCCAGAGTTGAGTGCCTAGCCCGTCGTCACCCCAGCTGACATGTGGCTTTGCTCGGAGGCAGGAAGCTGTTCCGAAGCAGCACTGGCCATTATAAAGGGGGGTTCACTTTTCAAGCAGCAAGGGTAATGCACTGCCCTTCAAGATGAACATAATTTAGGGTATATATGCCCCTCAGACAGTGAAATATCGATCTATTTAGTAAACAAAAGTTTTAGTTCTCAGCAATGCTTATTCTGTCAAGCTCCTGATATCTTTATAGACACGTCCCCGGCGGAAATTGGATGCCTGCGCGTATACTGTCAACATTTGGTTACATGTCATCATAAGACCAGAGTCAGGCATGTCACTGTGTGTCCGTTGTAATCACGCTGGGCACCCAGTTTCTGACAGTCTGTAGGAGTGAAACTTTACTATTAGTCACAGTAGGGTGAATTATTTAGGGGAATAACCCAAGGTGGTGTAGATTTGTAACAAGGGAGTAATTAATCATTGGCATGCACTCAAGCGCAGCCATACGGCTAGAAAGAAAAGCTATACAGCTTTCTCAGAAACTTTGCAGTTTCCACTAAGTTTTTGACCAGACTGTTCCTACTTCGTGTTATTGCTCAAATCGCTTTCAGCCTACCATAAGCTTGCCGTCCCGGTGAACTCACTTGGTAGAGCGACTACTACGGTGAGGCGGTGGTCGTCCCGGGTTCGATCCCCGGGCTAAGACCATTTTTATTTAACTGCAAAGTTTCTGAGAAAGCTGTATGGCTCTTCTTTGTAGCCGTATGGCTGCGCTTGGGTGGATGTCAATGAGCAATTAGTCCCTTATTAGTCATAGTAAGCATTAGTAAAATGCAGCCAGTAGCATGGCCCCAGCTGTCTCTAAATTTAGTAGGTTATGCCGCAGAGCTTAAACAGTTGGTGTTTTTCTTTACATCAGTATAATAATAATTTTAGGACGCTGAAAGTACTAGGGTAGATGGGCCTCACTGCCTGACATAGAAAATGGGAAGATATATTTTATCACGGTGGCTTAAGTGCGCTCCGTATAGTAAAACTTTTGCGTTTTATTAGGTCCACTCGTGTCGATCTGTTTGTGAACATACGTATATTCAGACTAGTTGGAGAGCAAGGCACCAAACCTTTTTTTCAGTAGCTTTGTTGTGTTCCTCTGCTTGACTTTCACCTACTTGACATTCACCAACTTTCTTGCACCGACAGTGGAATAAATTTTCCGAAATTGACCTGCCTTCGTTCCCTAATGTAAGGTGGTCAGACATTCCGCATATTCCGCCTTTTCGCCACACGTCAAGATGTTCTTCCGGGAAATACATAAACTCTATGCGTCTCATGCAATGTCCCACTTTTTTTCTAAGCTTGCAACTCACATTTAAATACCATGAAAGAACAAGCGAAATATCTTCTGATATTCATTGATATCAATGACTACTTTCTACATGATTAATTTTATTTGAGCCGATCAGCGTGCTGAACTATCTGACAAGGAACAGAGCAGGGCTTGTTGAGATTGGCGCCCTTATTGCTATGTAAGAACTTATTTGAGCAAGCGAATTTCCTAGTATTCTGTATAACTCACAAAGCCGACTTAATTGTCGTGGTTTATTTTCGATTGCCGCTTCTGGGAGCACGTGAACAGCGTGAAGTGTTATCGGGATAATTATTGTGAATTGGAACAATTGGCTTTGTGCCAAAGTCGCATTGCAGCGAAGGCAGCTGAATATTTAAGTGCGATGAATCGATTGACTTCAAACGTGACCATGAGTTGTTTAAGTAGCAGTGTAACTGCCTCTTTCACAAGGTTTCCGCTCAAAATGCTGTTGATGCGTGTTTTGAAACTTTTTAGTGGGTGTATAAAATTTTTTCTGCCGCCCGCAGGTTTAGAATTATACACATATTAGTGGGTGTCGTATCCCTGAAGGGCACGATAAGAGGTTACTTGTTTTTTTTTCTCGAGAGCAATTCCCGGAAAGCAATTCGCGGGGGTGGTTATGATAAAAGTATTGTGTTCATTGTTTTAACGATAACTGCAGCGTGCGCGATCTTTTGAAATATAAAGCATGGTACGCTGTTGTAGACATCTCTTCAATTCACGGGACCTAGTTCTGAGAGAATATGTAGAGACAACTCTTCCGTTTCTTTAGTGCAAATGGGAAGTTTTTCGAAAGCCTTCGCAAAATTCTGGTCTCAAAGTTTGTCCAAGGTAATGAATTTGCACAATTTGTTTTCTAGTCTTTATTTTCATCGCCGTGTGCCTGCTGTGTCGACCTTTTTGTTACTTCACTGTATTTTGTTGCGTAATATTTTTCTTTATTCGGTGCTGACTTTCACTTTGCATCGTATTTTGCACCTCCTGAAATAATGTGGTCAGGATGCCACTGTGATATTAAATAATATATTATTTACATTATTAGAACGCTCCAACTAATCAAAACACAGTACACGTTGCTGCTACGCTTTAAAATTCTTAGCCCCTTGTTGCTGCGAAGCCAACGCCGACCTATTGCCGATAGCACCGGCATATTATGACATAGCCCTGTGCTCGAATTGTTGCTGTATAAAAAAAATTAAAGACCATTGTACAGTCTTTAAATTTATGCAACTCATTCCACATGGTGCTTCACGAAAGACTTTACATAATTTTTAAAAATGGGCTTTCTGAGTTAGAAGAGCCATTTTTTAGGCATAGCACTGTCGCCTTTGTAGTACATCAGAATACAGCCCAGAAGTACTAACAGCAGGCTGGTTAACTAGTATTGAATAGTTAACCTTTTAACTATTACTATTCGGTTCCTTAATTATTTACAGGTTTGTACGAGAAATTAATTAATACCCATGGGATCCGCACACAAAAACGGATATAAAAATTCTTGAAGGCGTCCACAGGAAAGCACTCCGGTTTATTTACCACGCTTATGGTCGGCAGGTCTCGGTATCTGATTTGCTCAACAGATCTGGGCTTCCCACGCTTGAATCCCGTCGCAAGCAGCACCGACTAAAGATGTTGTTCAATATCATACATAATAAAACAAAACTGAATTTTCAGAGT
This sequence comes from Amblyomma mixtum, assembly GCF_055824585.1. Classification (NCBI taxonomy): domain Eukaryota; kingdom Metazoa; phylum Arthropoda; class Arachnida; order Ixodida; family Ixodidae; genus Amblyomma; species Amblyomma mixtum. The sequence continues at coordinate 51,983,025 of NC_143012.1, forward strand.
TACATGCAATACAACACAACACGCCCCACCCGTAACAAACACGAAAGGACTATCTTGATGCCACGATGCCGAACAAAAGCATATTGTTGTTCCTTCTTTCCACGCACCATTTCCGAATGGAACCGACTGCCAAGCGATATCACCAACCTGGTATCTTCAGAATCTTTCTTGTCTGCTGTTTCGTCTCATGTATCGCAGTAGCGCGTCTAGTACACACTGTATTTCGGTTTCCTTGTATTTATTCTGTTCACTTAGTCCGTTTGACGTCGGATGATTTGCCTGTACTTTTTTTTTGTTTCCCGTTGGTTTTATTGAATTTTGTCCTCGTACTGTAATCGCTCTTTGTTGCTGTTCTTTTGTTGTTACTACTTTGTAATTTTTTTTCTGTCTTTCTGCACTCCTGCCTTGACCGCCAAATGGCAGTCGGCAGTATTTATGAAATAAATAAATAAATAAATACCAATTTTTAGAATTTCGAAATTGCGGCTACCCTCGGCGCTGTGGTTCAACATTTTTCGTTACATCGCGACAAAATACATATGCTTTCGAGAAGCTTCCAGACAAAGCAACCTGTCCAGTGAACGCCACTCGTCGAAATAGCCAAAATTTATCAGAGCACAGAGCCGAGTGTAAGCGCGTTTTCGAAAACATAAAAACTTGTATGGATATAACTTACAGTGGGCTACAGCCTCTCAATATTTAAGGAGCCTAAGAGTAATAGTTAAAAACTTAAGAATTCAGTTTCAGTTATCCAACCTGCTAGTTAGTGCGTCTTGGTTGTCTTCCAATGTACTTCACCGCTGACAATGCTACGCCGAAAAAAGCGCTCTACAGCCTATTTTTAAAAATTGTGGAAAATCTTAGGTGAAACACCCTGTATTAGCTCACCAGATGAAGGCTGTTACTATAGAAGGGATAACTATCAGTTGCTGAGTCTCCTTTGGTTTACGCCTGCCAATAAGCACAGTGTGCTAGCTGTGACAAGTGTGCGGGTGAACAGAGACGAAGACTTCAGCGCGTGTCACCGCTTCCACTGAGCCCAAATACAAACAGATGCGACAGCAGTGGTGCCGTTAGTCTCGGAACATCGGAAGTCATTTTGTGTGGCGACAGTTTGGTGGAGCGAGCCTGTGGTCATTTCCGCACCGGTTATGAGTAACTTCCTCCAACTTGACATCAGCCATTTGTCGCGAGACCGGTGCACTGATATCTTTCCTGCCTTCCCCGTTTATAGTAAAGCGTAACGACGAAAGAAGCAACGTAATAGCAAATATGACATGTAGTATTCGCAATAACATTGATCTCTGCATAAGAAGTTGCCTTTTATTTCTCTGCGCATTCCTTCCTCATAAGTTGGGCTTATTTACGGAAGGTTATAAGGAAAATAACTAATAAACAAGCGCAATCCAGCCCTCGGAACACGGCTCTTTACGTGGTGCCCGGTCCACATTACCATAATAAAGCCCTCAAGAAATTTTTCCACCAATCCCCCAAGTTTATTCAACCAATCGACGCAGAACAGCTTCTCTATCAAACAGTAAATATAGCCTTAATGCTGCTATTCTGTCATCTTGGTGTAAATTTTTCTGGTTTATAGTATTTCGTAACCTCCCGCCACCCTGTTTTGCTGAATGAATTGAGCATCTGATTGCTTTTTCTTTAATGTGTCATTAATCACGTTCACGAAGTTTTTCTCATCACGCAAACAAAATCTTCTGAATCCAAGCCCTTTCAACCGAATTCCAACATTTCGATGAAAAATTCATTTAAAATCAAGTTCAAGTTCGTTCACTACTATTTAATGCTCGCGGAATTCTTGTTGCCACCAAGTATCTTGATATTTTTAATAGGTTAATTTCCACTTGCCATGGTGGACAGATAGCTCACAATAAAGTGGCCAGCTTGTGAACACTTCACATGGTCACGTGGCCCGTATTTATTTATTATGCATCAAAGCTCACTATTCGGGGCCTTGCATGAGCAGATTCCACTTCGTTTGCAATTCCTGTCATATGATTTCATGGCATCTTTTTTTTTCTGAGCAAGCAACTTAGTGCACTGCGACTTATTAACAAGACTAGTAAAGCTTGTTAATTTTTCTCTCATCAGCCACTAGGAAACATTTTTGCATCAGCACGGAAAAAACTTGCTACATAGGTTCTTTCCTGTAAAGGGTAAAAAATGTCAACAATATAGAATTTGCCACGACTTTAGCAAGACACCGGCGCCCATATCTCAACCAACATTACTTTCTTTCGTCATCTCTCTCCTTCCCCTCCGGCTAAATGTTCTCTTTGGTAAGTTGGGTACACTTGCATTCTAGGTAGCCCAACAGGCTTCGCTTATTCGTCACTTTATTCCTGTTTATTGATTCGGCACTAGAACTAAGACAAAATCTCGTTCCTGAGGTGGAATGTTCTTCCTTCAGTGTTGTTCATCGTGTTTACTCAGTAAACACGATGTAAAAAACATTGATAGCTAGGATAGATGTGTGGAGACATAAAGCCCACTCACCACCGACTTCATGCATCTAAGAGTATAAATAGAATTCTGCCTTGACGTCTTTGTCTCTATAGCTTTGATTTTTGTGATATCTTACTTGCTACTTATTGCTTTTTAAGTGAAATCGTTTGAACCGTAGGAAAATGCATGCCTGCAGTCAAGGCTGCAGGATTGATACATACCAAATAACCAAAGAATCGTGCGCTGCTTTGTAATGTATGCAGCCTTCATTCACTCTTTTCATACTTATTGTGCGCTGTTTCTGAGCATGGGTTCCCAATTCATAACTGAAATATTATACAAGCTCAGTCGCACCAGTGTGTGGACTGAATTGGCGCTGACGTTGCGCAACAATTTAAAATGTGATGGTCATTTCAAGCCAGTTAACATTGCAGACTGTCTCGATCAATACTATACTTCATCCTTGAATACACATGAAAACACAGAAACATTGCGCAATTCTTTCCTGCTCCACTGATTTTGTTTGATTACAAGGCGCCCTTTAGAATCAATTTCATTGTTCGTTACAGCTCGATGCAGCACTGTCAACAAAGCTGGAACCCGAATCAATAGTTGCAAGCGAAAGGTCACAGGCGGCCTGGAAAGAAAACTCCGGCAGAAGTGTTTACACACGGACCACTGAGCTTACTGCGCTGTGGGAATAAAAGAACCGAGTGGGTAAAATCGGTGGAGCCCTCGCTGCATCCGTACGTGTGCCACTTCGCTGCAACACTTGGCTGCTTCGTTTTGTTCGTTTGCTAAGATATTTTTTTCTTATTGCGTGCGCCTCCCCGCCTTTTGAGAATAATGGATCTTAGAAGCATAGCAACACATCTTGTCTCCTTCACCTTAGAATATGTACAAATAATGTTGAACTTCAAACAGCATGAAGAAAAGTTGCGATCCTACCGGTGTTAGTGCCAAATCACAGACACGCTCACCAACACCCACCAAGACTCTTTCGCGGACCGTTTCAATCGCCAACTCTTGCTTGTCATTATAAGTGTTGAAAAAATTGGTGAGGTGTAACCTACCTGTACTCGACTCTCATGTTGTAACTTAGAATATAGAGCGAGAGCTGCAAGTGCATGAGTATGCCAATCAGATGCGGTAAGGAACGAAAAATTCCTTACACTTGGTGATCAGGAGCATCATTACATAGGCACGCTCCACCCCAAACTTTTTGCAGTGAGAAGCCAAGGCAGGACACAGATATTCCAAGAGTTCGGGATGATTGTCGAATTTAAAGTGGCATTCAAAAAGTTTGTGTGGGCCATCTTAGCTTTTTTTCTATTTTTGTTCCTTTTGTAATGCGCACGCTAGTAATAAACTTTGGCTCGCAGAGGAGATGGGTGTTCTTCAAGCTCAGTGACCTATGTTTGCGGCAGATGGCGCTAGAGGTAAGTGAATCCTGCATCCAAGCGCAACTTGCACCTTCACGTGTTTCCTCGCACTCTTCGTAAACCGTTCCTCCGAGATTGTGGAGCCATTCCTCCTTTCCGCTTGCGACATTGGTGCTTGCAGACGAAAGTCGTGCCGAGACGTGTGCAAAGCCTGAATGCTAGCTGAGTAGGCGAATGGCCCTGCTCTAGCCATCACAGATCGGTGACACTCGGTGACAGCGATGGAGCGGACTCCGCTTCTTGGCTGGAAGGCGGCTTGATGGGGAAAGATGCACCGGCGGATGTTTATCGAAGCAAGTGCCGCTCCTTCCTCCCGGTATATGTGCAGTCGTAGCAGCAGATAGGACGTGAGGTAAATGCAGCCAATGCAGCTTGCATCTTCACGGGTATCCGCGTCTTACACGAACTTTACGTGCTTGGGCTTTGCAGATTAGGGACTCTGGGTTTCCGATATCGAAACCAAGTTTTAGTCTTCTTTTTATTCTCGCAAAGCCAGCAAGCATATTGCGAAATGGTTCTGGGCTTCTCAAGGCACACAACAAAGTGTGGCTCCACGCAGTACCAGAGGGCTTGCACAACAAAATGCGACTTAACGACGGAAACAAAGCTGGTGTCACCGGCACGGAAGGATGGACAGGAATCAAGCTTGGGACAGCGCCGTTCCAATTGTGCTTACGGCGCCTTAAGATATTTTCTGTGCACAGGAAAGTTAGAACAATCTGTAAGACTTATGAACACAGGACATGTGGACGCATAGAATACATTGCCTGAAATGTAGCTTTGCGCAACAGAACATTGACGTCTGGAAGGTGTTTAAGTAAAACTGAGCAGATCATATTGTGGACGCGCATCAACGAACAACCAATCTGGCGTGCCTATATAAGAGCCAACTGGGTTTCTGATATTGTATACGGAATAGTCAATACATTCAGCTTTGGCAAAAAGCGTATCCGCTATTTCTTTATTTCCAAAAGACTGGCTGCTGGGGCAGGACGGTAAAGTTAACTTTAGGTTGTTGAAAAATAGAGAATTCAAAACACTGGCCTCGCCTACATTCCTTGCCAACTTGATGTCTCTTGACGAATTCTTCACTTTTCGAATCGACGTTTTCCCCCTCTCATCAAACGTCAAGTTTAAATGCAAGCGACTTACGGTTTTCTACATTTTCAGTCATAAATATTTTTCTTTGTATATGGCGGTATTTATTGTTGGCTGAAATTTTAATAAAAGCTCTGAAGTAGTTATCGGGGAAAATGCCTGAACTTGTAACATTTAGGCGACATAATGGTTTAACTTAAAATTAAATAGCAGTTGAAACTAACAGAGCATGCTATCATTAGGCATCAAAGGTAACTTTTTCAGAACAATATACGCATATGGCACGTCATTCCACTAGCCCAAAGGTTCTAGGCAACAACTTCGTGAACTGGGGCTGAAGTCATCACAATGCTCGTTCGCCAGTTTACGTTTTCGGTTTAACTGCCTTAGTTACTCGGGGACCTTAGAGTTCGGCTTCCTAACCGAATATCTAGAGGCGAATCCCGACAGGGGTGGCCTCTCGAAGATGTCGGGGAGCTGGAAAATGCCTCTTGTTCAGACATATCAATCAAAGCTATAGTTCAAAATAGGTACAACGGGCTGCATTATTGTGTCTGTTATTACCGTCTTGAGCTTTGGGATGTTACCGCTCGTACAAGAAATCTTAGTTGAAAGAGAAGTCGGTCCATTTTGTATTGCTTTCATCTTCTTGTGCTGTAGACGCGTAGCCTAAAGCCATGGCAAATTGGTGTGACGAGTGCTGTCTTTTCTGCCCGGTTAAGGGGAAGTCACATCTTGTAGGCAATTTCGACCTTGCACCAAACTGCCATTTTCTTCACATCGTTTCAATGTATTCCATTTCTCCCCATTCCTCTTTAATAACATTCCTGCACTCAGATAGCAATGAGTGGAAAACTTCCCAGTTCTTCGTTAATGCGGAGGCCTCTACGGCGGTTCGAATAACACCAGTTCCCTCTAGGCTGACCACACAAGAAGACTGCATAGGAAGGAATGTTCCGCTTCCTGAGCACGTCACGCTTTCGCCATATGTGATGACACTGGCGCTCGTAATTTCTCAATTAACTTCCTTCATGAGTTGGTCACTCCTCATATACCTTTCCTTTTCCCACAATGTGGGTAGTCAATTATAATCTTCTGTTCTCTATTTCCGAGCATTTGCTTTACTCTTCCCGTATCTTTCCTGTCATATATAGCAACAAAGAAAACTGCAAGTGGAGAACAAGAACAAGCGCAGCTTAGTTAAAAGGCGAAGATAAATAAAGCGCAGACATAACTCTTCAGAGGTAAAAAAACCTTGGTGTGATACCTGCTATAACGTAAAAAAAAAAAAGTTGGTGTTTAGAATCCAGAAACTGCGATGGAAATGACGGTTTTCGTGCTCTGAGGGAGCCATTCTTTCGACTACAACGGTGATATCCCCTGCAAGTTACCTAAATAAATTTGTGGGAACAGGAATGAAGTTCAGCATCTCAAAGTTTTCTCTCGACAGCTGGAATAGTGCTATATTCAACATTCAAAAGAAACTCTACTCAAGCATGCAATGACTCCTGAAGAATTAGGTTTCGCTAATACCTTCCTATGTACAGCTTTTCGACAAGTAGTCCGACATTGGAATCAACTAACCTCATCAATTACAGCAGAACCAACCCAGGACAAATTGATCGAGCTGGCTTAGAGCTCTGTTCTTACATTTCTTTCGCAATCTATTTCTTAATTTTATACTGCTGCTCTGTTTTTCTTACCGTATTTATGATATGCAAGTGCCCTCATTGAATTACTGCTCGGGACATTTTACTTTTGTCTCGAACCTTCCTCTCGAAGAAACTGGAACCTGGCAGCTGTGAACGCAATTCTAGAAAAGGCTTTATTTTATTCTATAGCTGTGCTTTCCTAACTAAAAGAGAAAAGAGATGTGTACCTTTTTAACTTCCTTCGTGCGCTTTTTGTTCCTGATTTCTGAACAGACGAACTCGCCAAAACCATTCAAAAAGACAGAATGATCTACCTGTCGCACATCCCAGGTGATAATAGGCCACAAAGTAATATGATCTGAGACGTGAAGAGGTTGGCATAAGGGTTAAGTTTTTTTTTACCATTAATTCAGCCCATCCCCGCAGGAAAGAAGAAAAGGTCGCTTGTGCCGTCAAATACTACACGTTGTGCTTCGCTTACACTCGGAAACCCTGGAAACTCTTCCTACATTATAAAAACGGGCCTTTTTTTAGACCTTCCTCACTGTTTAAATGGGATAAACGCTTACTGTCTCGGTGGAAACTTACACGTGAAACACATTACATTCAGTTATTGCATTACAGTTACATACATCCCGAGCGGAACCTACACTGTATATACTCGTCAGATTTCTCCGGTTACTATACCTCATGTGAGGAAGCAAAACAAGCCTCCACGTGGCGAATTTTTCTCCCCACCTGCAACCCACCGCTCATGCGTTAAACGCATTTTTCACTATGGTGCTAAGTACACAAGCAACCAAAGCGTTCGCATACACCATCATGCAGCTGTAGTTGGCAGCGCCCATACGCTGACATGGATAATATTGTTACGGGATTGGAGAAACGCAGGAAGGGCAAGGCCGGAGAACAAAAAAAGAAGAGGTTGAGAGTGTTGTGCCCCGCTGGACGCTGATTCCCGCTCGCCGATCGAACCTCTCGCCGCTGGCCTGTTGAACCAGCTAGAACACCCCGGCTATAAAGATTATAGCCGTAACATCTTGGTGGAGGCGCCGGGTAATGATCTCAGCAACAAAACGGCGCAGCAACAACTGGAGCAGCCCCGCCGGCGTCGTCGCCTTGCCGGCCTGGAACCGCTGACCGAAACCATGCAGTCTCCCGAAGAGCCATCCGCAGCACGAAGTGACGCTGCGATCCAAGTTTCAGACCAGCGTGTGGCCACAGCGACCGGTTCAACGCAGCACTATCGGGAGCCTCGCAGTTTCGCCGGAGCAGCAGGCGAGGACGTGGAGGAATGGCTGACCCATTACAAAAGGGTGAGCCGCTATAACCGCTGGGACGCCGCCACTCAGCTAGGCAACGTGGTCTTCTTTCTGACCCATACAGCTTTGGTGTGGTTTGAGAACCACGAGGACTCCTTCACCACCTGGGACCGCTTCGTAACTGAACTGCGACAGTGTTTTGGCGATTGCCTCGCGCGCCGCAAGCGGGCCGAACAAACGCTGGCACACAGGGCTCAGTTACCGGGCAAAACTTGCACGACCTACATAGAAGAAATACTTAAGTTATGCAAAACAACGAACGCTAATATGACCGAGGATGATAAAGTAGGACATCTTCTGAAGGGAATTGCAGAAGATGTGTACAATTTTCTAATCACCAAAGATGACTTGGGGGCCCTCTCAGACGTCATTCGGCGCGTCCGCACATTCGAGACGTTGAAGACTCGTACTACGCCTAAATTTGGGTGACTGGCTAACGTTCCAACTGTGGCCAGCGTCGAAGAGCGTTTTACGGATCTCTCAACGACGATCCGCCAGATCGTTCGCGAGGAACTTCTGAGATTCGAGCCCCATGCACGGTGTCCTCCATCTGTGCAGTCTGAAGTTCCCGTTTATCAAAGTTCTCCATTAGTAGTCCCCTCGATGCGTGGGCTGAGTTCTGTAAACACTGCACACACGTCCAGGTTCGGTGGACCCAGTCATCCCTATCACTCCTACCCACGCTCGGCAGACTTCGAATTGAACTACGATCCAGATTATGAACATCGTTCAAGACCGCCTGCACCCTCCTTCCGGCGCCCAGCCAGAAGGCCTGAGAACGCGCGTGGGTATTCAGTGCTTCCCGCCTCGTCAGAGTCTTCAAGAGAACAAGCTCTTCGTCGCACCGCTCCCGTTTGCCGCCGCTGCGGCATCGAGGGGCACATTGCTCGCTATTGCCGCCGCCGTCCACCACCTCGATACGAGCGGCCCGTCCATCCTCCTCCGCCGGTCAACAATTCGTACGACCCTCCTTTTCAACGGCCCTTGACCTCGAGCGACTATCCTCTGCCCGACGGACAACGCAGCCACTCTCCCGTCTCCGACCGATGTTTCTCACCACCCCCTTCCTCTTCTGTGCGCCGTTTTTCGTCACCCCGGCGACGTTCCCCATCGCCTTCGCCGGGAAACTAGTCAGCGCGGCCGCGGGAGGTGAGGCCGCTGGAGACTGTGCGCTGCGTTTAGAAATTCCTCCCTCAATTGTTATGCTGAAGAACACAGTTCATGTGCTTGTAGATGGTGTGCCCACAATGGCGTTAGTGGATACGGGTGCAACTGTCTCAATTATGAGTTTGTCATTCAAGAACCAGTTAGGCCGCAAAGTTATGTTTCTTTGGGACCGCAGTGTTAATTTTCATGGCGCGGGCAGTGCCCCTTGGGGATATGCAGTGCTGTGGTGTACCTCGGCGGAGCCGTTTTTACAGCGGAGTTTGCAGTGCTTCCGAGATGTACGCATGACGTTATCTTAGGTATTGACTTTTTACGTATGTGTGGCGCAACTGTTGATTGTCGCTCTGGGGAACTCTGCGTTGATGGTTCCCTTCCATCTGGACTCTTCGAAGAGACGCCGGCTCGACAAGATGTGTTTTGTGTATCCGAGGATACCAGTGTGCCCCCGCTTTCTATCAAGTGCGTCCCAGTTTCATGCCCCAGCCGTGCTTCCGATACCTTCGATGCCACAGTGGCGCCTCTATATTCTAATTGCGCTAAGAAACTCATTCTGGTTCCACATTGCCTGGTGTCAGTGTTCCAGGGCAGGACCCAGTTGTGGGCCATCAACTGTTCTTCGTAACCAGTTGTTTTACCAGTTCACATGAAGATCGCCACGTGTAATCAAGATGTCCCTGCCTCGGTGGCTTTGGTTGCTGACGCACCAGACGCAGTAGCTGCTACTCCAGCCACTGACTCACAGCTGCGTCGGATGATCAGCAAGTCTCTGAACAGTGTCGAGCGTGATGCCTTAGAAGCCTTGCTGGTCAAATACTCGTCTATCTTTGACTTTTCAGAGCCCAGTGGTTCCTGTAGCATTCCCGTGTCACGTACACGCCATAGGATTGACACCGGTTACTCACACCCCATTCGACAGAAGCCGTACAGAGTGTCCCCAACAGAATGACAGGTCATCAATCAACAAGTTCGGGATATGCTGCAAAAGAGTGGTATACAGGAGTCCTGCAGTCCTTGGGCCGCTCCTGTCATTCTGGTCAAAAAGAAAGATGGTACATGGCGCTTTTGTGTGGACTATCGCCGCCTGAATGCTGTAACAAAGAAAGACGTGTACCCGCTTCCTCGGATTGACGATGCCATTGACTGCCTGTTCTCTGCATCGTACTTCTCATCCGTTGACCTACGGTCAGGCTACTGGCAGATCCCTATGCATCCCGAGGACAAAGAGAAGACCGCTTTTATCACACCGGACGGCCTTTTTGAATTTAACGTAATGCCTTTTGGGCTCTGCAATGCTCCTGTAACTTTTGAGCGATTTATGGACGCGATCTTACAAGGCTTGAAATGGCATATTTGTATGTGCTATCTCGATGATGTCGTCATTTTTGGCCGGACATTCAATGAGCACAACGAACGCCTCACCCTTGTGCTGGATTTCCTGAAACGCGCTGGTCTGGTGCTTAATTCGAAGAAATATCGTTTCGGTGAACGTCAGACGTTGGTGCTCGGACACCTCGTCGACAGTGAAGGTGTCCGCCCTGACCCGCAGAAGACCGCGGCTGTAGCATCATTTCCAACACCTCAGACTGCAAAGGAACTTCGCAGCTTCCTCGGACTTTGTTCGTATTTTCGCAGCTTTATTCCCCGTTTCGCTGACATCGCTCACCCGCTCACGAGCCTGCTCCACAAAGACGCTCCCTATGATTGGACATCTGAGTGCGATTCTTCTTTTCGTCAGCTTAAGTTTCTCCTCACATCGCATCCAATTCTCCGCCATTTCAATCCTTCTGCCCCAACAGAAGTGCATACTGATGCCAGTGGTGTTGGCATTGGTGCCGTGTTAATTCAGCGTTATGGCGACAAGGAACACTTCATTGCTTATGCCAGCCGTTGCCTGAGCAAACCTGAGCGTAACTATACCATTACTGAACAGGAGTGCCTTGCGGTAGTTTTTGCCGTTCAGCGGTTTCGCTGCTACCTCTATGGGCGACCTTTCACAGTGGTTACCGACCACCATTCCCTCTGTTGGCTGATCAACCTCCGTGACCCATCTGGCCGTCTTGCACGGTGGGCAATCCGTTTGCAAGAGTTTGACTATACAGTGTCGTACAAGAGTGGACGCCGACACGCTGACGCAGACTGTCTCTCTCGGTTGCCGCTTGCAACGACGGAATGTGACGCCGACGACATTGACCACTACATCGCTTCCGTAGAACCTAAATTCCCCGATGCCCGTACATTCCACGAGGAGCAACGGAAGGATCAGCATCTCACGTCATTCTTTACCGCTGCGCAGGCCCCTACAACCTCCTGTGCATTCTGTGTACGCGATGGTCTTCTCTACAAGAAGGTCTACTCCGCAACTGGTCTCCGTTTCCTTCTGGTTGTGCCTGAAAGTCTACGCTCCTCTGTTTTGCGTGTCATGCATGACGATCCCACTTCGGGACACTTGGGTTCTGCGAGGACACTCCACCGCATCCAAGAGCGCTTTTACTGGCCACGTATGCGCGATACGACTGAGAAGTATGTGGCTAGTTGTGCACAGTGTGCGAGTCACAAACGTTCCACCGGTCCTCCTCCTGGTCTTCTTCACCCGGTGACGCCTCCCAGATCTCCTTTTGAGAAGGTTGGGATAGACCTCTTGGGACCTTTTCCCAAGTCCCATGGCTGCAACCGTTGGATTGTCGTCTGTACAGATTACCACACTCGTTCCTGTGAGACAGCTGCTCTCCCCTCGGCTACTGCATTTAACGTCTCTGTCTTTCTGCTGCATTCTGTGATCCTGCGCCATGGATTCCCGCGAGTCGTAATCAGCGACCGTGGCCGCCAGTTCACCGCCGATATTGTTGAAGCACTCCTTCGATTGTGAACAGTGCAGTTCAGACATTGTACCCCCTATCATCCACAAACCAATGGTTTAACGGAGCGAACCAACCGGACACTCACCAACATGCTTTCCATGTACGTCGCTCCTGACCACAAAGACTGGGACTCCATCCTACCTTTTATCACATACGCATACAACACCCCTCAACACGAAACTACGGGTTACAGTCCGTTCTTCCTCCTCTATGCCCGCTCTCCACGACACACCCTGACACTATACTTCCGTTCTCCACCGACGATGACCCTGGCATCGCTGAGATCCTCTGCAATGCTGAGGAAGCCCGCCAACTAGCCCACCTGAGAACTCTCGCCTCACAGGACCGCTCCAAAGCCCGCTACGACGACCATCGTCGCCGAGTCACCTACCTCCCTGGCGAGTTGGTCTGGGTTTGGCGTCCACTCAGCAAGCGTGGCTTAAGCCAGAAACTGCTCGCGAACTATACCGGTCCCTATGTCATCTTGGAGCGACTCAGTGACCTCACTTATAGGATTGCGCGCGTCACCGCAAGCGGCCGACGTTCTGCCCGCACAGAACTCACCCATGTCGCGCGGCTGAAACTTTGTCATCCACGTGCCGATGCCTGACTCGCCCAGCGAGCTTCGCCTGCGACGGGGGAAGTGTTACGGGATTGGAGAAACGCAGGAAGGGCAAGGCCGGAGAACAAAAGAAGAAGAGGTTGAGAGTGTTGTGCCCCGCTGGACGCTGATTCCCGCTCGCCGATCGAACCTCTCGCCGCTGGCCTGTTGAACCAGCTAGAACACCCCGGCTATAAAGATTATAGCCGTAACGATATGGTTAGGTTTAGAGAGTTTACCCGGCCGTTATGCTTGTGAGCACGGCTGTATTCGGTTGAATACATTTATTCGGGCGCCCTGAGGGCACCAGACCGTAACATTAAGGATTTATCCTGCCCGCGCACGCACGCACGCACGCACGCACAAACACACACACACACGCGCGCGCGCGCGCGCACGCACGCACGCACGCACATACACACGCGCACACACACACGCACACGCACGCACACACACACACGCACACACGCACGCACGCACGCACGCACGCACACACACACACGCACACACACACACACACACACACACACACACACACACACACACACACACAGAGCAAACTTTATTGCAATAGAATAGCGGGATTTAGGGCAGGTGCGCTTTGAGTGGTTGAGTGGTCGTGTCTGGCATTCTGAGGAGTTGGTTCCATCCCTCCTCGGAGGGAGCCAGCAGTCAGATTCGAGGGGGCGGACTTCCCGCGCAACCCAACAGGATTTGCGCCTGAGTGGCGCTTTCTCCCTGGTGACAATTTCGGGAGACGGGGTTTTATTGCCCGTCTGTGATGATCAAAAGTCTAGAATGGCTAAGGATGAAGTGTGTCTGCAACCTGCGGAGCAAGGCACCTTGCGCTAGGTTAAAGTCGAGGTGGGGAGGCGGAAACTGGGTCTCGTCTCTCTTTGGAGGTTCCTGATTTTGGCAAAGGGCTGGGGAGCCTTGGTATGCGTGTCTGGGTCCGTAGGGCCGGCCACCCGGTTGGTTACCCTTAGGGCTAGTCGGTCAACTCCTTCGCTTCTAGAGTACCCCGCGTGGGCGGGTACCCAGACCAGGTTGATCTTATGGTCGGGAGTGCAGCCGCGAAGGATGCGTGCAGCGGGGCGGCAGATAAAACCTGCCGAGTAATTTTGGATCGCTCTTTCGTAGTCGCTTAGGACTGTGCGCGTACTTGGGTCAGCGATGGTCAGCGCGATGGCGGTTTCTTCTGCCGCTGTGGGAGAGTGGGCTCGTACCGTGGCGGCGGTGACGAAAGTGGATTGTGGCGTGATTACAGAAGCCACGTAAGTGTTTCAATTTTGCCTTGCAGCGTCAACGTATAGTGCGTGGTCGTAGACGGGGTATGTGGGATCTAGTGTATGGGCTTTCAGCTGGCGCAGCTTGGCGCAAATACAAAACCTAGGCGCTCAGTCCACTGCGTGGGTAGCGACAAAAAAGAACAAGCTGTCAACGTTTTCCTTAAACGCTGTCACTCGGACATTGTTTTCCCCAAGTTTCTTGCAAACTGGAAGTTTCCGGATCTGTGACTCTTTTCACAATCTGGCGCCGGCATCGCAGTTCTCTTGACGGAACGCCTTGCTTCTTTTGTTCGTAAACAGCAGTAATGCATCCGTCAGAACTTTTGTTTTATCTTTTCGTCACTTAATAGTGTATTTGATGTGAATTTTATTCTCGTTAATGGCCGTTGTCAAGCAGGCTTGAAACTTCCTAAATCATAAAAACTAAGAGACAAAACTTTGGCTACTGACTCTGTCATAGCGCACAAAATTTGTATCAAAATGTTCGACTTTTGTTTGTTTTTAAATATCATAAATAATTTATTGCCTTTTTAATGATCGAAATCTGCGGGACAAAGAGCAACATGGCTCGCATACCTCCTCTGTTCAGAAGGGGGAGGGGGGTATAAGGCCCATTTCTTTAAGCATTTATCCCAGATAAGCTGAGCGCCAGACAACTTGGAAGTTTGTAACTGTTACAATACCAGTTTGGCTCCCGATGGCTCTGGTGATCGTACGCCGCATGTCCTGCATAAAAGGCTGATGCTCATACCACTAGAAGAAATGAAGTTCGTCAATGCATGAATGTGGACTAGTTTTGTATTCAAGAATTCAGCGCACAAGGCGAGACGAGAAGAAGAGACGAGAAGAAGAGACGATAACAAGAGTGTGAGTAATATTCGAGGATTATAAAAACTGACATAACTTCATCACCAAAATGCGAACTGAAAGCCTGCCAGTTTACTCATTGAAAAAGTAACTAAAAAAGTAAGTGCTCTACAATTTTTGCTTACTTTGTTTGTTTTGCGGCAGCATAAATCTATTTCCCTGGTTATGAAAGCGGGATAGTTCAAGTGTGTTTCTCCCGTTCTCATCCATCATTCTTGGGCTTGTGCTTACTATGCATAACCATCTCGACCCTCTCTTCACTGCGATATTTTTATTTCTGCCCTTCACAAAAATGATCGTTCTGTTAGTCGATCTAACTTGAAGTTCTAAAGCAAAGAAAGAAAGGTACTAAGCGAGAGTTAGAGAAAAACACGGAAAATTCATTTCAGAACCAAATTGGCACGAATGAACGCAGGCGGTCACTCCGTCATAATGACTCCGAGTTGCGTTACATGTTTTCCTTTGGAGCTCAGCTGGCGTATCTAATAGTCGCCAGGGATTCAGTGGTTTGAAAATTCCATAAAGCTACTTAGCGCAGAAGACAAATTGGAACGAGTAGAAACTAAAAAAATGCCTCAACTGCTGTGCACAGTTCGATTTCGGCTTTTCCTTTAAATACTTCATTCACAATCATTCATGAACAATTCTAAAAATGCTGACCTGCAAGCCAGTGTTGATCCCCTAGATGAAAAGGTGTACACGAGACAGACATCATTTGCGTTCGCCGTCTACAATCATGGCAAGAAAAGTGGATGGCGATACGTTGTCGGTGCATTAGAGTTTTGTGAAGATAAAAAAATCCTATATGTACTATCGGCAGCAAAAGTTTGCGCGATGAGAGTTCTCGGAAGAATGCTTATTGCAGCTGTACCTGGCTGCTAAATAGCTTTGCATTTGACCCGACGAAACTGCATGCATATTTCTGGATGCCTTCATACATTTCAGGCCATTGGCCTGGGTTGCTACGCCGGAATAAATTTTTGTCTGCGTACGCACGTCCGTAAACTTTTGTTGCTGATAGCACATTTAATGCCCCACATCTAAAAACATTCCCGCTGAATAGCGAATTGATTTTTGTGTCACCTCTTGTTTAGATATCTTCTTTGAGGAGCCTCTGGTGTAATATATCCTTGCTGCAGCAGCTAAGAAAGTCTCATCGATTTCGGATATACAAGGGCGGTCTAAAATAGCAATTTCAGTTTTAGATTATGCAAGGGCAGTTGCGCCCAACTGCAATTTTTTCTTGATTGCTTTGTTTCTATGTCTAGATAAAAGGGCACTCCATGATACATTTACGAGTAGTGTGACCCTAGCAGCCATTCCTGAAACCCTACTTTTACTTTTTTAACCCGGAGCAGATGGCCGGATGCGGTAGCATACAGAACGTAAAAACTTTGAAAAGGGAAGGACTTCAGACCAAGGACAGAGTAACGTGACAGCTTCATCCTACCATCTTGCAAATTCTGCACTTTTTATGTCATTAGTGAAATCTTGCTCAACAGCTATCGACCGCACGTTTCTTGAGTGCTTGGTGTACATTAATGGTCTGAAGAAAGGCTCAAGACATCGATACTTCTTTTAAAACAGTGCGAAAGCGCGATGATAAACCTTTTTTATACTATATATTTCACGCATCATTTCTTGATCCTGAGGAGCCCGCAACGCGAAAAGACGATACAGCACCAGGAAAGAACGTTGCGATCATGCCGCTTAAATGGCACTGAATGAGACGACCATGTCGAATCGTATAAAATCTCGCGAAGCTCAAAAAAGATATCCTATCAGGGTTAATATTATGCGCCTTTAAAATTTTATGCACTGCGACGACTCGTGCAGGCATTCCGGCATAGGTATACTAGTTGCTGTGGGGTTCTGTGGCTAAGTACCAGGGCGCGGGTTTGACTAGCGGTTGCTGGAGGTGCACTTATACGAAGGCTCATTAAGAGAAACCCCTTCTAGAAGTTTAGGCTGTTTTCAAACCACTCTAATAGGCTGCATGCAATAGGAGAGTATTCTGCAGCACATCTCTTATCATCCACATTAAATCTTCAGCCCAGAGCTTCCAAGATTCTGTCATAATGAACAGAAGCTCAATAGCGGCATTACTTCAGAAGGGGTCACTTCTGCACAAGCTGTCCGTTTGAAAAGAATGGACCCTCCTCGGCATGCAATTTATGGCAATACTTTCTGCGCCTTGGAACGATATCTGAAAAAGCAGCGAAAAATAGAACGACACCCGGCGTCTGTCCTAATCGAACTTGATCACTTGTGGTGTCTTCGCACCTGCGTCCACGGCGAGAAAAGCTATCCCAAACTTGCTCAGTAGCGAAACCTGCGGTTCAATTAAATCGCTTTGTGCATGACCAGAAAAAGCAATTCCTGCTGTATGTATTCGCGCTCCTATACATTTTATTTATCTCAATGAACAATTCAAAAAATTTATATTGCGTTTTCTCTTTCGCAAATTCATTCTCCCAAACCTCATTTTCCAATCAAGACTAGCGAACTGCTACACCGCATACTCGAAGTTCATTAAAAAAAGAGCTTAGCACTGAGAGCCTAGTGAACATAATATTTTTTGTATTTTTAATTTAAAGCTGTTAGCCCAAATGATCACTTTGAAGAAAGCAAAACTTCTCAGTGCTTTTATTCCCACTGGCAGAAAGATCACGTGCTATAGTGAAGGCTGGAGGTGCTGTTGTGGGCAGGAAAAAAATACGGAACCTTTATGAATATATATTTAACCCAATTTTTCCATTGAATACATACTTTTCTTGTCAGGGCCAATCCTTCGTGCTTGCCTCTGCTGTTCTTGTTCGTGATGTGCATCGACATGCTGATGACAACTATGAGATGTGTGGTTTTACAGCACGCATAATTTCTTTGGTCACAAGTAGCATCTTGCAACCTTGAGTGATGCTAGTTCTATCTCTTTTGATTCTCCATGTTTTTTTTATTTGCCTGTGTGTATGTGTCGGCCGTTACGTTCTGAGAAACATTAGATGCCGTGTTTGTAACTTTCGAAGGGGGAATTGTTGTTATCATTTTCGAACTACTTTGTTTGCCTATCTGCCTATACGTATTTTCTCTTATTGTTCAAGAACTTGCGTGGGGCCATTTCTTTCATTCCTTTTATTAATTTCTTCCTGGCTTCATAGCTTGCTGATTCCTTTTTTCACCCCTTTGTATTTTATATTGTAAGTCTGTTATTATTTTTTTATGAAAGCCCGCAAGGGCCCTATGGTATCGAAATAAAGATAAACATAACGGAAGCGTCCTTTGCAATGAGCACATTCTTGCCTCGAAGATTGTGAGCCGCCTTCTCGTGCTGTTCTATATCTACAGCTGGGGCCTCTCCCAGAAAAGATCTAAGGAGGAATAAGAACAGAGTTATGCTATGCACGTAATTCGGAAACTTGTTGCGAAGGCGGAATTCACTACATAACTAATGCTCAGAGTGGGAAAGCAGCATTTGTAATTAGCAAACCGCCTCGGCTGATTTATTCAGCAGGTTAAAGTTGAGAGGGTGCTTTTTAATCCGGACTTCTTTCTATAGCCACCGCTCGGCGGACAATCTCCTCTCATGGTTCTGGTTCTGGCTTAGAGAACCTCCCAAAGTTACAATGGAAAATGAAAGTAAAGAAAGCAGCGTATGCTAAATGTAAAAATCGCAAGCACCGGCACCACTGTGACGTAAAGTAAAATTCCCTCTTTATTTTCTTAGCAACGCAAAATTTCTAGAGGCCCGTCTACTGTGCGATGTCAGTGCACGTTAAAGAGCCCCAGACAGTCGAAATTTCCGGAGCCCTTCACTACGACGTCCTTCGTAGCCTGAGCCACTTTGGGGCGTTAAACTCCCATAAACCAAACCAAAATTTGAGATCAAGTGACTATGCTTTGAGTCCTGAGCTGACATGAGGGAAAAAAAATTATACAACATTTACGCTAAGCTCAGTAACGCGCTAATGTGGGCTCGGAGACAGCACGGCGATGCGGACTACTTATGCCAACCGTTTCTTCATTGTGCAGATTTTCGCATTCCTGGCATCTTCTGGATACGCCGCCTTCAACAAAAGCACCGTCCTGTTCGCGCCTTATCACGAGCCTTGGATTCCAGTGGAAACGTGCCACAGCACAGAGCAAGACAGTCTAATCTACAGCGCTGCGGCTTTAAAGATCCCGCCAACTACCTTCACATCATCGACTACAGTGACGTCATCCCTGCCCGACGATATAAACCAAGCGTCGCCACAGGGACCCTTCAGTGGGCTCGGAGACAGCACGGCGATGCGGACTACTTATGCCAACCGTTTCTTCATTGTGCAGGTCAGTTGCTATCCGTCTCTCTATAGCAAGAAAACCGGAGATCGTTGCCTTTTGATGTTTCCGAGCCCAGAAGTGCTTATTTCTGTGATATCTGAGTGTGCTGATGTCGTGAAAGTGTTATTACTAATTGCTGGTGATGTTGAACTAAATCCTGGCCCTGGCCCTGGTACGAGGGCTAATACACAAAGCATGGATCTAGAAGAAATATCAAAGCTGCTTCGCGACGTACACTCAAGAACTGTCGCGGTGCAAAACAGCCAAGAGCTACTTCAAGCTTCAGTTACTGAAATTAGCAATAAGCAAGATAGCTTAGGTCAAAAACTGACAGAAGTTGTCGACCGGCTAACATGCCTGGAAGAAAAGGTGTCTGTTATCGACACTCTGCAAACTGATATGCTGGCGACACAAGAAAATATTGAAACCCTCCAGCAGGAATGTGCTAACTTACACGCACGCCTAGATGACGCCGAAGATAGATCCAGGCGCAATAATCTAATCTTTTATAACATACCTGAAGTGCCCCAAGAAAGCCCATCGGACGCTGAACAAAAGTTAATTTCAGTACTCTCCGAATTACCAGCCTTTTCTTCTTTAAGCTCCGATGACATTGAGCGTGCACATCGGCTCGGACGTGCCGGAGAGAATTCTTGCAGGCCCATTATCGCCAAGTTTGTTCATTCCAAGACTAAGGATCTAATTCTGTCCAATCGAGACACGATAAAAAAGAACAAGGTTTCTGTCGGCGAAGACTTCTGTCCCTCAACTAGGCTAGCTAGAAAAACGCTTTTACAATTTGCCAAGACTCGCAGCACGTCATACCAGTTGAAGTATAAAAGGCTCCACATGAACGGGAAGTGCTACACCTACAACCCTACCACGAAAACCGTCATTGAATCTCAACTAAACAAGGCTGTGACCACCCAGAAATCTGTCGCTGACCTTGCGCTATCCTCTAGCCCTTCTCCCAGTGGCGTCATCCAACCTTCTAGTTTATCACCTTAGCGGTCACAGAGGGGTCGTGGACCTTTTAATGAGCTTTCTGTTGTGTATACTAATATTCGAAGTGTCCTGAAAAACCGTGAACAGTTAAGTTCATTTATTGATTCTGCCGCCGCGGTGGCTCAGCGGTTATGGTGCTCGGCTGCTGACCCGAAAGACGCGGGTTCGATCCCGGCCGCGGCGGCTGGAATTTCTTTGGAGGAGAAATTCTAGAGGCCCGTGTACTGTGCGATGTCAGTGCACGTTAAAGAACCCCAGGTGGTCGAAATTTCCGGAGCCCTCCACTACGGCGTCTCTCATAGCCTTAGTCGCTTTGGGACGTTAAACCCCATAAACCAAACCATTTATTGATTCTTGTGCAGCCCACGTAGTAGTACTAACAGAAACATGGCTCTCAAGCAAAATACGCGACCATGAAATTTTAGAATGTAACAAACGCTACAACTTTTACCGTAATGATAGAAATTGCAGGCCAGGTGGCGGAGTACTAATTGCCGTAGACCATAACATATCCTCATGCGCAATACATGTGACAAGCAATCTAGAAATAACGTGGGTTTCATTAAACATAAAAGGCAGGAAGATCACAGTCGGTGTATGTTATCGTCCACCACCCAGAGACCTCGAATTCATTAACAACCTACACGATGTCATTAATCTAATCTGTGTTCGGTATCCTGGTTCTCCTATTTTTCTTTTGGGTGATTTTAATTACCCTAATATCTCCTGGGGCGTGGATGGCCCCAGTAGTCTTCCTACTGATTCAGAATCTAAATCTTTTATTAACTTGTGCTCAACGTTCCATTTTTCTCAAATCGTCACACTGCCTACAAGATGCATTAGTCATTCTGAAAACACTCTTGACCTTATCTTAACTACATGCCCTGAATCAATTTCAAACCTCAGCATTCTTCCAGGACTTAGCGACCACTCACTCCTTGAATTTACGCTCGGATTCCCTGCCCCCCGAGCAGGAAAAAAAATGAAGATTGTTAGGAATTACAGCCGAGGGAATTACGACGAAATTAATCGTGCATTATCTTCTTTTTGTGACGAATTTTTGAGAAATTTTGAACGTCGCAGCCTACAATTAAACTGGGACTTGTACAAAACCAAAACAGCCGAGCTCATCAACAAGCACATCCCCATACGAGTAATTAAGTGCACCAAATCACCATGGTATAATAAAGCTCTCGGAAGACTAGCCAATAAAAAGAAGCGTTTATACCGCCTAGCTAAAACCTCAAAACTATCAGAGCGATGGCAAGCCTATCGCACCGCGAATGCTAGTTACAGTCGCGCTTTACGGGAATCCAAACGCTATTTCTTTCAACACACCCTCCCCAATCTGCTACGTTCAAATCCTCGACAGTTCTGGCGAACAGTAAAAGGCCCTGAAAGCGATAGGATGATTATTAACTCCAGTGATGGTCTACCGTTAACAGATGAACAATGTGCCTCTACATTCAACGATTTTTTTGCAGCATCGTTCTCTAGTCATGCAGACGTCCCTAAACCTCTGTTCGACATACCTCCGCTATCGCCAATGCCTCCCATCACAGTTAATCCAGCTGGTGTCGAAAAGATTATTGATTGCCTGAAGCTCTCTTCTGCTTCTGGTCCTGATGGTATCACGTCAAAATTCCTTAAAAACACCAAATTTTATTCATCTATCATCTTAACAAAACTTTTCGACCAATCTTTATCCACCGGCTTGGTTCCTGATGATTGGGCGGTAGGGAAGGTGGTTCCCACACATAAAAATGGTGACAAGCATGATGTTAAAAACTATCGCCCCATATCTTTGACATGTGTTCCATGCAAAATTCTTGAGCATATCATATCATCCCAAATCGCTACCCGTCTTGATTCTCAATCTTTTTTTCATAGTTCCCAACATGGCTTCAGAAAATATTATTCATGTGAAACGCAGCTGGCATCTTTCACTCACTTTCTTCACAGCGTCCTCGACCACGGCGGTGTTGTCAACTGCATATTTTTAGACTTTTCTAAGGCTTTTGACAAGGTATCACACACTCTACTCCTCTTTAAATTACACCAACTTAACCTGGATCCCAACGTTTTTGCATGGTTGAGAAGTTTTCTTACTAATCGCTCCCAATACGTAACGATTAACGAAATCGACTCCAATTATGTCCCCGTTGATTCCGGCGTGCCACAAGGCTCCGTTCTTGCTCCCTTGCTCTTTCTAATTTACATAAATGACTTACCCACCAAAATTCAATCTCGCGCTGGCCTTTTCGCAGATGACTGTGTAATTTATCGTGAAATAACCAATCCTAATGACGAAAAGATTCTGCAATCAGACCTTAACGCAGTAACTGCATGGTGTCAGGATTGGTTAATGACTCTTAACTCTAACAAGTGTAACTTAATGCATGTATCTCGAATTAACTCTAATGTTTCTTCTTATATTCTTCAGGATTCCCCGCTTGAACAGGTAACATCTTACAAATACTTGGGCGTCTTATTTTCATCCAAATTATCATGGGAACAGCACATCAACTATATAACTAGCAACGCTAACAGATCTCTAGGCTATCTGAAACGTAATTTTGCGAACATTTCTTCATCTCTTAAATTACAATTTTATAAAACACTTATCCGTCCAAAGCTTGAGTATGCTGCTTCTGTATGGGATCCCGGCCTTGATCATCTGGTAACAACCATCGAAGCTCTTCAGAATCGGTCTGCTCGCTACATTCTCAGTAATTATCATCGTACTGCCAACACAACTAACATGAAAAACACATTACACCTACCTCCACTCTCCTTGAGACGTCAGATACAGCGACTTTGTTTGCTCCATAAAATATACTACCACGACACACTTCACAATCTTTTACTCCACCGGCCCTCTTATGTGTCACATCGCGTGGACCATCGTCATAAAATTGGATCTTTCGCATGCCACACGAATACCTTTCATAATTCATTTCTCCCGCGCTCAATAACAGAGTGGAACCACCTTCCCGAAGATCTTGTGTCTATTACTGATGTTACATTGTTCAAAAATGCCTTAAAAGCTCATTTTGGTGTTCCTGATTAATCGTTACGCACTGTTTATTTATTTTTTACCCCCGTATTACTACTTGTATTGTGTTCTACAGTTATATTTTGGTGTTCCTTACTTGTAGTACGTGTATTGAATTCTTGGATGTTTATTGTTACCTTCTGGTGTTCCTTACTATTTTTGCACTGTTTTTGACACCGCTATATATATGTGTATATATATGTATATATATATATATATATGTGCCTGTGCTTTTATCTTAATTATGTTGAGTATTCCACTCCCCTCTGTAACGCCCGACCCGGGCCCTGAGGGTATTCGAAATAAATAAATAAATAAATAAATAAATAATGTCACCGAAAGTGTCCACATGGACATAGATGACGACGCTGATGAGCGGAGAAAGACTCAGCGGGTTAGGCGGATTCGTGTAACCGCTAAATGCTAACAGACGAGGCGCCTTGCCTTTGCGGACTAAGTTGTTTCATATGGAAAAGAGTTGTCTTTTTTATCGGCGGCAGCGTCGGTGCCGGAGCGTCCCTCTTTCCACTTGCTTTTTTCGAAGCCACTTATCGCTGGCGCTTTCGACGCTATCACAACTGCGTAATTTTCGTGCGCGCGCGCTCCGGCATCCACCGGCTTCCTGCGCTTCCCAGACAGCCCGGTAGCGACCGTCGACGGTGCTGGCGCGTCTCATGTCGCGAAGCAGGAATGACGCTGCAACTTTTGACGGTCACACGCAGCTATGGCTTGCAACTCGCCGGGACGCTCGTTCTCTCCCCTACGCCGATAAGGGCCTTGTTTGGCAGTGCGCACTTCGCTGTCTTCGCAGCGTGAACATTGTAGTATCGCTCCTGGAAGCAGCTGTGGTCTCTTGCGCAGCGACGAGTCGGAGCCTCAGCGACTGCTTTCTTGCCTTCCTCTCGTTGCTGCTGTTGTGCCTATGCCATGACATTATTCAATTTACTGATTTGAAAACTGTTACGCTGAAATTTAACGTGAATATTGTCAGCGGCTTCATGGTTGGTGCTACCTGTCGTCGAGGGCGCCAGCGGCTTCTGCTGACCGGTGAGCTCGTTCAACCAGCTGGAGCTGTCTGTCTACTTCGAGGCTAGACAGCGCAGCCTCCCACTGCTTCCAGTTGGAATCCGATTTGTTCACTACTTCTGCTTGCTTTTGACAAGCACATGCGGTGTGATAAAGAGTTTGTATATCCCCGCAGAAGGGAAATCTCACCTCCTATAAGGAGGGTTGATTTTGCTAATGCATGTGTTCTTTAGGGTATGTGTTCATTTGCAGCAGTCTCCAGGCCACTGACTGTTTAAGCTTTTCTGTGGAGGTTGGTATCGTCTTCTTCTGATCCCCGAATGTTATAATATGTCAGAATCTGTTCTAGAGGTGTTCTCAGCCTTTTGCGCTCCGTCCCAGCTCGGTTAGCACAACATCGAGTGAAGGCGTCTGCCTCGAAGTTAACCGCAACGTCGCCGTGTGCAGGGCTCCGTATTACGCTGCGTTTTGTCAGGCTCTGCTTTCAGCTTGCTCTTTGTGGGCATGCTGCGCCACATGACCCTCGCTGTACCTTCTGCGCGCTTCAAGAGAGTCCAAAATACTGTTAAGGACATTACCTGCTCGTTGGTCGCTTTGATAGCTAGAACAATTTCAGCTTCCAGAGTGTCGTCCTCGACTATCGACGCACTGTTTACTACTCTTACCAGCCTTTCTGCTGCGCTGCCGACAGGCAAGTGTTCTATTTTGTACGTGGCTGCCTACTCACATCTCGTGTTCCTTCGCCCGGTGTCACAAACTTCCGCAATGGGCGAGGTTATGGCGAGGATCTCCTGAGCTGTTACCCGCTTTCCTGCGAGCGAGTTTTATGGCACATTAATTTCATTACTCCGTTCTACCTGTGCGTCACGTTTAACGAAAGGAGTTGGATGTGCTGCAGTTCGCACAAGTAAGAGAGGCTGGACATTTATACAGGAAAAAAGTTACAATATTAGAAGAACAAAGTAATGCGGCCTAAACAACTAGCACTGGACACAGAAATAATCACTAGTAACTTAACGCGGGGCGGCCGCCGCGGTGGCTCATTGGTTAAGGTGATCGGCTGCTGACCCGAAAGATGGGGCTTCGATCCCGGCTGCGGCGGTCGAATTTCTTTGGAGGAGAAATTCTAGAGGCTCATGTACTGTGCGATGTCAGTGCACGTTAAAGAACCCCAGGTGGTGGAAATTTCCGGAGCCCTCCACTACGGCGTCTCTCATAGCCCTAGTCGCTTTGGGACGTTAAACCCCATAAACCAAAATAAACCAAACCTAGATGCGGCACTACAGCAGTATGCAGGTAGTGATGGTATATACACAAGCAAAAACAGCAGAAAGCGAGGCAGCGGGAATTAAAAGTTACGGAGTATAGTTAAATAAAGCATGGGAAGTTCTCTCACGTCACCGAAGCAATCGGAGGCGAATGGGGTTCATGAACGAAGGACCGCGAACTATCGGTTCCGCGGGAGTCACTCGAGAGACTGAGCCCGCCCTTTTACCCCCTTCTTTGGAGATGCCCGACGCGGCCGTCATGGCCACGAGCGTCCTGGTGAGTGCTACAAGGACCCTGTCAGAACATGCCCGAACGTCCGGGTTTTCAGCCCACATTTTTCGGGCTTTAGGTGGCAGCATGTGTCAAACACCAAATGTTATTTTTAATGTTCTCGCTCTGGTCGCTCTGGGGCTACGGCCCTATTTGAAAACCTACTGCTCCAGGCGACAGCACCTCCTACTACCGTGGTCTTCTTTCTGAAAATGGAAAGCGTGTGTCTTGTTTGGCGTGAACTGGTAGACAAGCCAGACCGATTCAGACCGTACTTCTTTTGAGCCATAGCATAGACAAAAAAGGGGGGAAAAGCAGTGAAGTTATCTATTTTAAAGTAGCCTCTGTTATTCTTTTATCATTATGCAACCCTTTACCTGAGTAGCGGCCGCTCACTTGGGCTTGGTCATCGCGCAAGTTTCTTTCCTTCAAAACATCGTTGGGAGCGCTGGAATATGGCAGCGCATGAACGCCGCCCAGGGGTGTTTCTTTCATATTTCGTGGACTTTCTTCAAATGACGTAATAAAGGACCCCAAAGGTGGTACGTTGCTACAAAAAACAAGATCGCTTCTTTCCTAGCCCCTTCTACAATTTGTCGAAACGCACGTTTTCTTAAAGTGATTATTAGAAACGTTGCATCGCTAATCGTGGCGTACTGCAAACTAAGAGTAATTTAAAATATTCTGACGAGAACTACGCTAACGGAAACAACATGTGTTTGGTTTCATCCATCTATGGCGCTGCACTTTTTTAGATGCTTCCTTGGTTTCCTCATCTCAGGCGAAAGCGGTTTCTTTATATGAATAACAGTAATAAATCCCGCGTGTGACATTGTAACCATCGCCAAATGGTTTAAGAAATCGGGCGAGCACATTACTGGATTTGTGCTTTCGTGAGCTTTAATCCAGCTAGCGGATGTAGGGTATACACTTTTTCCAGTATGTGCACAAGTTTCCACTGGTATTGGCTCCTTTTCCAGTTTAGATTTCGGCCGCATATTGCCATGACTTCGACAGTGTCAGCTGGGTTTATCGAAAGCAAGTACCAAACACACGGAATTCTTGACTCACAAATGGCACATAGTAGTGTATGTATATTCGGGCGCCAGCTTGATTTGAAGACAATAATTCGTTACAAGCTTTATACCACATTACATTACTTAATAATAGCTTCCCTTTATGCGTACTTAATTGCGGTCTCGTTTTAATGAACTTAGGCATTCCGAACTCTATGCGAGCTTAACAATTGCTCAAACTTAATTCGCGCCCTGTCAGCACCGCGGAACGCGGCACTCTGCGAAATTACTTTTATGTAATTTTGCACGTAGAGGCAATCTTTAATTTAAAAAAAAAAGGCTCTGTAGTAGCATTCTCTTGCGAAACGGTTCTCAAATGCATATTGGAAAATAGCCATGGCTGCAGGGAAAGGGCCTGGAGGTGGGCGGAAGGTGGCATCCAAATATTCACAGTGTTCGGCAGTGGATCAGACAGTCGCACTCGTGGAGGCGCAGCCTCTGAATTGGATGCATAAGAAAGCAGTCCTTTCACGCCCTCTCAGCCTTGTCGAAACTCTCAGTTCCCACTCGGAAATGGCCGTACTCTCCAGAACGGAAATGAGAATGGAACCCTTACAATGCACCTATGGCGCCCAACGCTTAACTCCGAACGGTGTTCTTCAGGCGACAAGCAGTTGGAAAACTTTAGAAAGGCAGAGGCCTGGTGCCGACACCGTTAACGGGCGTTCGAGCAGGAAATGGCCTCAGAGTTGAGACCGTGTGCAAATATCAGATCACTCTGCACATGCGTTGTTTGTTTCGAATTCATTTTTTACATTTCCATTACTCTTATGCGGTGGATTACAACTGCAAATCATATTGCACTATGCGAGGAGCCAAACTTAGGTACGCTGCCTGTCCATGGTGATGATGGTGATGATGATGATGATGGGCAGGCAGCGTACCTAATTATGGCTCCTTGCATAGTGCAATATGTACAGTTGTCACGCAGCGCATAAAAGTTGTCCATGCGCATAACAGTTATCCTTGGACTTAAAACTTGCCTGTCCATGGTTAATGCATATGCCGGTAAACTACCACTAATGCTTTAGGCAGCAACTCATGCGGGTCTTGATTGCTCCCGGAGCAATCCTAAGACAGTCTAGATGACACAATGCAGAGATACAATGGTCGCGTTGATAACTGGCTTCATGTTTACGCAGAAAGTCGGGTTAGCTGATGACTTTAGCTCTAGTTCCCTCAACAGAAGCGACTTCAAAATCTCAGGTGCTTATTACGGCAGATAAAGAGGCAAGTTTAGAGAGTTGTTACAATTCGCTGCATCGCTGCATCGCCCTTCATAGCTTTAGTTTTCTCCTCTTCTATATTCACGCTAGCGTTCACCTATCGCACTAGAAAGTTTATAGCTTCTACTGTTATCTAGTACTACACTATAAGTAAAAGGCGTAGAAAAAGATTGAAAGATCGAAATCAGCGCCATGTTTTCAACATTTCCGTGATTGTATTATTTGTTAGAATCACGGTTTACTCTCTCCCATCAACAATTAACCCATTATCGCGATGGTGCTTCTGGTGGGGTAGTGTTTAGTCTTAGCGTAAAGCCTCGTGGCTACATAGCTTGGTTTTAAGAAAATGAAAAGATGAACCGCAAGCCATACGGCTCGAATGCGTTTAGCTAGGACTAAACATCAAAATATATGGAGCTTCGAAATTCCTTTCTCTGAGGGTCGTGTTATTGTGTTTTCTTCCTGCGTAAGATAGCGGCATCCAGTAACGAAGCTGGGACTAAGTTGTTATATATTTCTAGAATAATTTGGACATTCACCTTTCCTCTGGGTGCAGTTATTTTTGCACCTTATCAGAACAGTACCACGCAATGCACATGCGATCCAGAAAGTTGTGCCCCGTTAATCTCAAATATCGCACTTTCTGTGATTGTGCCGTTTCTATCGAGAGTGGGTAACTGCTGTGGCGGCTTAATGCTCAATCTCTGAAACCTTCATTCGCCCCTTACAGGTTTCCAACTTATTTATGTGCATATATAAGCAAGCCTTTTCGATGTGCTGGTAAAGATCTGATCATTGCAAAACGAACTGTTAGGCGCTTCTCACATCATCATGGTAATTTATTTTAAAGGCCTATATTGAGGCACTAAATCACAATGCACATTAGATGTAAATTGTTGGCACGCCATTCTCATTTTTGTTTTTATCTGGATGAGTGTCTCTCTTCATCGCTCCGAATTTCACTGGAGATGCAAACTAAAATTCCACTTCATAAAGGTGTTAACGTTGGTGTTAATATTATCTGAGTGCGGACAAAATCGCCTACCAAAATGCAGCTGTACCACTCTGGTGACTGCGACAGCTAGAAATATTTATACCCAGGAGGTTTTATCAGGCAGCTCTGACTCGACAAAGTAAGCGTTGAAGGCAGAACCCGTGGCCTATGCTTCAGAGCTTTATTCTGAAGCTCTGAATACCTAAATAACTTGAGCACTCATTACAAAAAAAAAAAGAGGTACCTACTCATGTCATATTCTGTGCAATGCTTGAAATCGCGCATTAAAGTAGAATGGCTGTTGGCGTGGCTGATGATCACAGTACGTTGTGCTATTCAGTTTTTCTTCTCTAGAACTCTCACGTCATTGTCGTGTGGTCCACAAAGGAAGTGAGCGGCTGTAAATACCTGCCGCAACCACGTCACCATCACCCTAACTTCGTCCAAATGAGGAAAAATGCCTTTACCGTCTTGGATATATTTAACCTTTCCTTCACGAACTGTCCCATCTTAATCCTGAAATCTTCCCAGTCTCATCCATCAACTTACTTTCCTCTCTCCCACTAAATTTGCCTAACCTGTTAATTGAGTTCAAAACGCTTAAGGAACCCTCCGCAAAATTGTATACCACCTCCGCACTCATGTCTGCACCACTTTAAAAACACATGGTGGCCTTGATTGCCCCTGAGGCTTTGCGGATGTCTGACGCTTTTTAACATCTCATGAAGAGTAAAAATTATTGAGCTACATTAATTAAATTATCGTGTCGGAAATGTGTTCGCTACAAAAGAAGGTTATTGTTCAATTTTTTGCAGAAACAGAGTAGAGAAACGCACATGGGTGAGAAAGGCCAGCAAGCTAAGCAAAGCGATACCTGAAAGAAAAGCACTCTCAATAGGCAGCCTTTAAAGGTGTTTGCAAATCACGGTACTGATGTATTATGGAAATAGTTATAACCTTGAAGCGACACGCAGGATCATTTCATGTCTGGCTGTATCTATTGACGACTTTGTCCTAATAAAAACAAAATTACTTTTGTTTGTAAATGAATGAAATAGCACAAGAAATAAAAAAAACACAGGTGCTGGTTCCACCGGCCACTTTTACAAGCTAACTGCGATGTTATGATGGGTTCTGTTTCTTCCACACCTCTGACGCTATGCCAAGCCATTCGCAGCCAACTAATAAAACCGACGTTTTTTTTAATTCTTGTCTCTATGGGCTGCAATTCATTATCCCCCTCCCTACCCGCCGGCGGCTCGTCAAAATGGTCTTCCACTTTCTAAGTCAATTCTTCTCTCAAAAAATACTTCGTTACGGCAGAACAACCATCAACTTAGACACAACTAGATAAACAACGCTTTTTTACTGAAAACAACAACTCGACGACGTTTTCCTCGGTGTAGAGTAAACTGCTACTACCGAGGTCTTTATTTCGTCTAATCATCTTCCATCATTCGCCCGCCCATGGTTCACGTTGTGCAGACAAGAACACTAGGATTTTCTTATTTCGCTAAAATTATCCTCTCTCAATGCCCGGCTTGTCCTCTTTGAATCGTGAACGCATTTTCTGGATGGAGACCCTTGTTGAACCACGTGGCACTTTCTGTTACTTACGAAAGTGTTCAACCCCTGTCGTTAATCAAGTTTGCGTTTGGTTGATGATCGAGAGCCACAAGAGAGAAATCCGCTACCGAGCGTTTCCCTGCTCCCAACTCCATTACTGGATGGAGGCTTGTAGGCAAGAGGGCTCTGCGTTCCACAGGGTAAACATAGCTTGGGATCAATGTACGGAATCAGGCCAACGGCCTCGCTGAAAGGATTAGTGGGTCTATTGCTTTATATCGCTTTGTGAACCAGCCACACAAAGACCTTTGTGCTCGGCTTCATCTCAGTGTAGAGAACGCTACAGAAACGTTACCCTGAGTGAAGCTGGATGAAAACGCTGCAAAAAAAAAAAAAAGCATGTTGTAGCGGTTGCTGTCATGTCTACCAGAAAAAAAATGCTGTCTATCCTAGATATGTTTATATTGTTCCAAACAATCAGTACCCTTCCCAGAAGCGAACAAACCCTAATTCATCATCGCCGTAATCCCACTTTTTTGTGGAGTCAGTGAGTGAAAACTTTATTAGCTCTAGATTCGGTTGTGTTCGGCGGTTTTGAGATGGCTTCTTCCATCTTGCTCAAAGGTCGGTTGCCCTTAGTCCAGGGCTCCGCTGGATGCTGCTGCCAGTTTTGCTCGCCGAATCAGACCTTCTTGGTCGACCCGGCGATCGCTGGAGAGCACTCCCTCCCGTTGCTCCGCACTCGGGTTTGTTATCACTGGTACCACGCTTATCCTCTGGCATGCCCACGTTATGTGGTACAGCGTGGGGGGTTCTTGGCACCAAGGGCATTTGTCATTGTATTGTGTTGGATATATTTTGTTGAGTACGTGTAGGTTCGGGTACGAGCCCGTCTGTAGCTGCCTCCAAGCGACAGAGTCCTCTCTGCTAAGGGAGTTGTCCGGTGGTGGATACCGCTTTCTGCAGCCCTTGTAATAATTTAGTATCGCCGAATAATCTTGGGGTACAGGTTCGTTCCCCTCGAGGTCGCCTACGTTGGATGCTCGGTAATAAGTGTACCCTCAAGCTATCCTGTCCGCCTCTTGGTTCCCTGTTACTCCCGCATGTCCCGGCGTCCATACTATCGCATGCCTGATTTTTTCTTCGTTTGTTTGTCGTTTTGTTATGTGGCCCCCAGAGCGGAGTATGCACTTAATAGGAGCCCTTTCGCTTTAGACGCAAGAGTAGCTTCGATTTCAGTCGTCACAAGGGCCCTGAAAAGTAAAGCTTTTTCTCTACAGCCTTGTACTGCTGACCTTATCGGACAACACGCCATCTTGCTTTTCTTCCCACTCTGCCTAAAACATGTAGCTGTTGGGGTTAAAACGTTGCTTTTAGTTCCTATTTTTTCAATCTGGGCAACGAAATACGTCCCATTCTTTTTTAAAATATATTTCCAAAGCCTTGTTTCCACCAATTTCTGTTATTCGGGAATGTTGCTAAGTGAAAAGGATGTGGCGAGAACTAAATTGCAGTTAAGAAGAAAGTTGCAAGGAAAGAGGTCATGTGTGTGCTCAAGTACTGCGATGAATTCTATGGCATAGGTACGATACAGCCTGTATCGATGGAACGTCCACATGAGAATACTTTAACGTGTGAATAATATTTTATATTTTAAGCTTTTCTCGACAACGTGCTTGTCTGTTGTAGTCAAAAAATGACAAATTTCTTTCGTACAGAGAAAAGAGAGCAAAGACGTCAAGTAATATGCACGGATTGGAAAATAAGATTTATAATTGTTGTGAGCCTAACTCAATATTTTGCAGCAAATAAATACAAAGAAATTAGGAACAAAAATATTTCGATGGGTTATGATAGAAAAACTAATGTACACCAATGAGGGACAAGGTAAGCACCGGACCGGAATGTAAGGCGCTGACTTGGAGCACAGTCTTTTATAACACCACGCAAAACCTGTACCTTTACCTCGAAAAATTTCTGTAGAAAACAAGAAAACAAAAATATTAGTCAAGTATGCCCGATTATGACCACTCTTTATCATGCATATAACTCTGTAGGGCTCAAAGGGGTATGATAGTGAATTAAATACCCTTTCCAAAAAGATTTCAGGTGTACGTTGCGATTGTGGATACATGATAGGCATTATACATATCTTGAAAGTTTGTCATGAAGAATAGAAATCGGCCTACATCAAAATTGGAGATACCCACAGATATTTCATGCTTCTTTGTAGTTTCTTATAAGAAACTTTGTTTTAGGCAGGAATACATGTGCGAGATGCTCTACATTATATTTTAAAGCCTGTCTTAAATTTCTACTTAAAGCACTCAGTCTGTCACTGAGACGACACCCAAGCCTCGTGATGACTCAATGATTTATTGGTTTCTTGAAATGTTTTTAGATTAACGCAAGAAGATTTTGAAATTCGCGTCCCTCACCTGCCTTAAGGATTTTGGAAGAGTGAAAGATGCCAACAGGACATGCCTATGAATTTTAATGCAGATAATACAGCAGCAATTCCATCAGTACATTAGTTGACGTTGCCCGAAATATATTTGTAAGAGTTGTGGCATCGACGCTGCATTTTCAGGTTTCGAAAAATCGGTCATGAGTTTTGCAATGGCTGACCAGCGTGCCAAAGGCAATGTGCGTGATAGGCCTAGGAGGTACTCGATGAGACACTTCATTCACAGTACAGGACGGCAAAATCCTTCAATATATGAACTACATTGTCCCGCGGCTAGACGTATGCGCCAAATTGCCGACTCTTACACGTACGGTTGCGGAAGCACAGCTTTTCTTTGGAATGAACTTCATGCTCCCACGGTCACAGCTAGCCAAACACTAACGGTTGCGCCAGGTGTGATACTCTGTTTGAGGACTTCAACATCGCTGGTAATTCTCTACATTACTTTCCTCTGGATGTTTTAAAGAACGACGACATAGAAAACGGTAAACAGACGTGGGTTAACCAGCCATGCACTGACCAACATGAAAGCGAGTTGTACTATCTAGGCATGCTTAACTAATACCTTTCGTCTTGTTGGTATTTTGTTGACGCCATTTTTTCACAAATGTGCAAAAGTGTTATGTTTTCCTATCAAACATTAAGTTGAAGGTCAGTATTTTTGGTGTCGGCTTCTTTCACTGTACGCAGCGTGTTTGCGCTGTTCCGTTGCTTCGAAATTCATTGCCAAATCACTTTACAATCTGAGAGGTGCCCATGCTTACTTTAGTAAAGATTAAAAATATACTCAGGCGAGATGGGCGGAGAAAACTAATATGATTTAACCATTGAATCTAGTTTCTCAGTTCTTTCTTTGATCAATTGAATTAAGATGTAAATTGAGAGTATATATTTTCGCTGACATTCTCCCAGTGAAATTTTAGTGCCAAGTTGTACAGCGTGCCAAAAAGCCTCAGTTTCATGAACTTCTGTTTTTACGTGTGCTGTGAATATATTTCGTCTTGTTGAAAAGAAAGCGCGCGAAATATCAAAATATCTCATATGATCAAGCGCTTGCGCACCGCCACAGCTGCGCTCCCTAACGTAGACTTCGTGAAAGTGGCCGCTTTAGACTGTGCCGCTAATTTGACGAGGCGGGAACATTGAAGTGGGCGCTGACCACTTCCACGCTGGCGGAAAAACTGGCTGTACTACTCGTGATCAGGCCGCGTTCAATGGGCAGAAAGCACTGGGTGCGTTAGTTACGCGCAGTGACAAAAGGCGGCAACGTTTCCTGTCT
Source organism: Amblyomma mixtum (assembly GCF_055824585.1). Taxonomy (NCBI): domain Eukaryota; kingdom Metazoa; phylum Arthropoda; class Arachnida; order Ixodida; family Ixodidae; genus Amblyomma; species Amblyomma mixtum. The sequence continues at coordinate 52,017,337 of NC_143012.1, forward strand.
GCCGCCTAGTATCTCGTGTTTCTGCTTCGCGGGGGGAAAAAAAGAAAACATTTGCAGAAGATATAAAAATCGAGAATTAAACTTTTCTGACACCCTTTGATATAAACGAGTGGCGCGAAAACGCAAAAGCTAAAATTTAATTTTTCAATTTATTTATTATTTCCAGGCGCAAAGCGCGAAAATTCTTTCAGTACCTAAAAAATGATCAACACCACGGCTGGATATTGCTCCCACTTATAGTGCTCCGTAATACTTATATTCTCTGGCTATAGTGAGCTGGGACACCACACCTGGTATATTACTTTGATAAGAGTTGTTACAGCCGGAAACCAGCTCTTTGTCATCATCATCATCATAAGCCTGACTACACCCACTGCAGGGCAAAGGCCTCTCCCATGTCTCTCCAATTAACACTGTCCTTTGCTAGTTGCCGCCACTGTATCCCCGCAAACTTCTTAATCTCATCCGCCCACCTAACTTTCTGCCGTCCCCTGCTACGTTTGCTTTCTCTTGGAATCCACTCCGTTATCCTTAAGGACCAGCGGTTATATTGCCTTCGCATTACATGCCCTGCTCAAGCCCACTTCTTCCTCTTGATTTCAAATAGGATGTCATTAACCCACGTTTGTTCCCTCACCCACTCCGCCCGCTTTCGATCTCTTAACGTTACACCTATAATTTTCTTTTCCATATAACCATATATATCATTTTCGACATATCATAGGATTATGATAAGAGACAAGGGTGTTCATGTCGGCTGGTTCGGTAGTTGCTAATCACACCTTAGTTGTCCGTTTAATGGAGGCCAATTGTTGAGCTTTGCCTTCCGGAAAATTTTTGTCCTGCTAAGACCAGCACTGCTTCCTTCGTGTAAGTAAGAGTGCCTACCCTTAAGTAATAAAGTACGCTGCGCCAGTGGGCACCTAGCTCACGTTAAACTCTTAAGTCCACGGTATGTATTTAAACAAAACCATGATTTCATTACCTGAGTTATAAAAAAAGCAACTTGTAATTAAGCGACAAAAGTTAGCCTTAATCTTCGATCTCTGTCCTCTCAGCAAATTTTAGGCGAGGCTGGCGTAAACTTGTTCGCAATCGTTCTCTGCAGGACTAATTAGGTCTCCAACCATTAGGTCATTTACATGTAATATATCATAAGGGCAAAGAAATTGTCGTCCACTCTAATATGGAGAAGTGCTTTTCTGCTCATTTATTTCCTTGAAAACCGAAGAATGAAAGCCACTTTTACAGAATTGTTGTCTTGTAATGAAAACAGTACTCATCAAAATATTTGCCTATGTTTGAAGCTTTCCACAACAAGTGTTGAGTCACCGTTCCTCGTTTCTGATTGCTGTTGTAATTTTTCTCTAATATAATGCCTCTTGTTCCCCAACAAAAAAAAATAACTCAGATCGATTTTGCAACAAGTCACTCCAAGCCGGTTAATGTTTCCCACTGCAACCACAAGCAAACAGTTTTCTTATCATCATCGAAACAAAACAGCTATAGAGGTTTGATCTCGTTACAGTACAAACTATGTGCATTGGTATCGAATTAGCCCAGCCTTGAGCGCGACACCAAGGCACTGTGTTAGCCAAAAATATTGGTTGCTTCAGTCGTCTTAACAAATTCCGGTGAAATTTATTTTTGTTTCCCTCAAAAATTTTGAATCGTAGTTAGCATAGTAGGCTTCTTTTCTCTCTCAATTTCTTCACGTTTATTTACTGGTGATTCACGCTTAGACAGTGTAGCGTTGCTCATTTGGAACATTAAAAAGTATACATTTCACATATAGTCTCCTTTTCTGCAGGATACGCTACACGACAGAGACACGCCCTAACAATAAGTCCATATTCCACTCGCAATAACTGTTTTGAATATTTCTTCTCTCCTAGGGCATTGACTGAATTAGATAAGCTAGAAAATAATACAGTCTTAGTTCTGTCTCTAAAACTTTTTTGCTCGCGCCTGAATATGTGACCTCCGGTTTAACCATTCCATGTTTTATTTGCCATGATTTTATTCTGTTTCATTTAATGATTTGTGTTCAAGTTTGTATGCTTGGTATATTTCCCCCTTGTCGGCTATGAAATGTGTGTCATGATGGACTCCACCCTACTAAAATCCCAGTTTGGATTGCAAATAAATTCATTCAGCGTACCCAGTGAAACGCTTCACGGAGATATGACAACTGCGATAAATGGCTACGTTAAAGCCAGTCGCAACACCACATATATACGGTAAAATAATTTAAATTTTCGCATCAAGGCAGTGCCTTAATGCAGTGTTCTTTTTATAAAATCCAACTTGTCATTCATTGGGTGTTCAAGGACAGTGGATGGGCAGTCGGATATCGCTTTCACGCAGATGGCAACAGGGGGAAAAAACACGCCAGAGAGCCTATAGCTTGCGTCGGTCGGTAGGATAATACACACTATATCAAACTTTTCATGTTTAATGCTGATTTCGAGTGTGCGGGCCACTCGCTTTCACGCAGATGGCGACGGGGGACTGAAACATGCCAGAGAACCTATAGCTTGCGTCGGTCGGTAGGATAATACACACTATATCAAACTTTTCATGTCTTATGATATACTGATTTCGAATGTGTGGGCAGCTGGGCAGTTCATAATTGGAACAGTATGCAGAATCAGTCGGACGAGTGAGTCAACATGAGCGACACTGACATCACGCAGAAATTATAGCACAGTAAACGAAAGTACACACTGCCTTGTGAAACATTAGTGTTTATTCCGTAATACTTATGACGGTGGAGAAAGATGTGCCACTTCTTCCTGCTCTGGTAAATTTGCCTTCTTTCAAAGCAGCCGTTTGAGTCGATTTCATGTTTCATTACTGATCGATGTAGGACAATCAACAAAACTTAAGCCCTAAGCAATGCTTTCTTGTGAAAGGTCTCCTCCATGCTCGAAGAAAAAGTAGGCAGAAGTGTTTACAGAAGAAGCAAGCAGCTTAGTGCGCTGTGGGAGCCCCGGAATCGTGTGGGTGAAATCGATAGCGCTCCCAGTGCGTTCGTACGTGGGCCGCTTCCTCACAACTGTGGTCCGCTTACTTTTTGTTCCCTTTGGACGCAGTTATTCTCCTTGTAGTGGGCTTTTATCATTTTTTGAGAAAAAAATAAATACCATTTCGAGCATGGGGTCACATTCAGGGGGTCACATTATTGACCTAAGGTGCGGTGAGGCGAAAGCCCCAAGCGCGGTGTTGCTGCTTGTGTCACTGATGTGTGGTTAAGATATTAAGAACGCCACAGCGTCTTGCAACGCTGCCAGGGAGTCCATAGAACGCCATCGTCCGTTCGTTTCTACGCCCTGCTCGTTGGTAAATTGGTTTTTGAGGAAAGGAAATGTATCTCTCTCGCATATCTGGGTGGACACCTAAACCTCGCCGTAAGGGAACGGAGGAAGATGGGAGTGAACGAAGACACCGTACTCACTAGACGCGCCTTTGTTCATTCCATACCATCGAGCTGGCATGGCGGAGTGGTTAGCATGCTCGTCTCGCACTCCGGAGACCGGGGTTCGATTCCCGAACTCGAGCAATTTCCGACTCGGTTTTATTTATCTGGCCTGACTAGAAGGGATAGTTAGGCTAATTGGGTAATTAAGCGATTAACTAAACTCAGTCCCACTTACTTGGAGCATCACTATACTATCCCTTAAATTGGTTGCATGGTTACTAGCCAAAATACAATTAACTCCGTTTGAAATTCGCGCACTGTGACGTAACGACTGTTTTGACCAATTGAAAAGCGTGACATTTCTGTCCACAACTCCTGCTTACAACGATGAGGCATTAAAGGCTTCCGCCGTAATATCAATACCTATCGTTACAAGCGAGCCAGGAGGTCAAAATAGTAGCTGCGATTTAATTAAGCCATTTGCGCTTTCCTTAAACAGATTTTGAAAAGCCTGTATGTACAACGTAACCTGAAAATATAATTACTGGAAAGCCGCACGAACCCGGATATTCTTCGTTCATAGATCATTTCGATCATTGCTTTGAATATTCACTCTTTTCCTAACTCAAGAATTTTCGCACTTTCACAAAAGTAAGAAAACTCAAATCATCAACAGCTCATTCAGGGCCACTTTGGTCGGAGAAAGAGTAGAAATGAGCAAAAGTGGCAGAGATATATTGACAAATATATACAGACCAAAGGCAGATTATTTGATATTTTTAAACTGTACAACTACCGCTATATAGGTAGCAATATCGAAAATCTGGTTATTTCGAAAATCAAAGCGATCTTAAGTATAGTGATGTAGTGTCCAGGCTATACTCCTCTGGAAACCCTCCGTCTAAAAGCGTCGCCCCATTCCTTCGCAACTCTGCCGACATCGGTACTTACCGTAGACAGGCGGAGATGTGTACATACGTTGAATGACCGCTGAATGCTCGACTGTCTCAACAGTTCCTTTCACAGGTCGGTGACATTCAGTGACAGTGGCGGGGACGCATGCACCTCTCTGCTGAGAGTCGACGTCGCAGATTGCGACAAAAGGGCCAGTGTGTAAGCAAGGAAGTGCCCCTCCTTCCTCTCAGAAGATGCGCTGTCGTTCCTTCAGACAGAGCGCAAAACGCATCCAGGTAGAGCTCGTGCCTTCACTGCTCCCTTTATATGCTTGCGTCTTCATATGAGGTCGGGCTTCGCGTATTGCAGACTGTTGGTGCTCCAAAGCGATGAGAGGTCTTTATCTTCGTTTGAAGTTTGCTGATTTGGTATAAACAAAAAGAAAGATCTTCCTAGGCATGGTCTGGAATTTTGTAAGGTTAGGATTGATAAAAAAGTGAGACGACTAGAACAAGAGGTTCCATTATACAGATACACATTAAACTGCTGCAACAGCTACGAAACGATCGCCGAAAGCAAACTATACAAGTGCGTAGCGGCAATTGTGTTTCCGGTGCCCTAAAATCATATTAGCAAGCGGAAATAAGCCACTTGGCTACGAATATTTTTTATCTGGTGTAGACTGCAGATTCGGCGCTAAAACCATTTATGCCTGGCACTGAAGCAAAAAGCTTTTGCATATATCAATCGTTCGGCTATGATGGTCGCCGCGCGTATTATGAGACAGAATAAGTGGCTGGGTTAAGTGAGTCTGTCCAGACCTCACGCATATAAGGACGCACTTATTGGACCATATTTGTTTATTCAAACAAATTCAACTATGGCCGACGAGACAACCAATGATTTCGTCTCGCCGCATTTATACCCCGGTGACTGCTTGTACGTGCAGGCCAGTATTCGGTCTCATCTTTATCGCAATGAGCCTGGAAACAGCCACTGAATGGACCTTTTTCAAAGAGCTCATTTTCGGGCACGACGCCTACAAACCGATCTTTTAATATTAACTGTGCTTAGTCAGGCTTAGCACCATCTGAAATCCACTTATAGATGAGGAAGCTTCAATCATGCCTGGCGCATCTTAGTTCGCTACGAACTGAGCCATACGAGCGTGCCGAACTTAGCGAGGCTGTCTTTCCGGCAAGAGGATGAGATATCATACTTAGATTGCTCAGGCTCTTCAGCGCGATGGTTTGTCTGTTAATTATACAGCTACGCTCGGTTTGCTTTCCTGGAACCGTCATTTACCATTTTCGGAAATACCACGTTCATGCTTCATTACGGCGTTGACGTGCAGGAGGAGCCAGCGATAGGCAAAGGCCTTATCCACGAAGCTCCCGAAAGATCCCGTTAGCCCATTCCAAACGCAAGGTCTGCGGTAGCAGCGTGTATCTCGGATATACATGAATTGCGCCTGCTATTACTCTTTGTCTTCAATTATTTCTATCTCGAGGACTGCGCCCACATATTTATCGTCCGCAATTCGAAACCAAGACGTGCACTCAAGCGCCTCGCTAGCGAAGAAACCGGATAAGCTGCCTGCGTTTTCCTCATACTTTTCCGCTCGGGCATTGTCTCCCCGAGTTTCTTCCGGACCGGAAGTTTCCGCATCTGTGACCGTTTTCACGTTCTGGCACTGTCAACAAAGTTCTGGAAGAGAAAGGCTTGCTGTTGTTTGTTAACACTAGTGACGCGTCCATCAGACCACTTCTTTTTTTATTCATGATGTAAATAAGTCGCATTTCATCGTTTTCTTTCAGTGTGTGTGGTCGCTAAATGTTCAAATAACGCCAAGAAAAAAACTTGATATTATAAACTCAAAAGCTTGGAAACCACGTCTTTTACAACACTTAAGTACGGCAATAAAATTTCGCTTTTTGTATGCAGACAATGATAGTAATTATTTCTTTCATAATGCAAATAGCAGTGGATTCAGGATGTTTACTCTTCTTGAAAGGCTAGGAACGGAGAGAGATTAGGGGAGGGGCTCTAGGACACATTCACGCGAAAACTTTCGGCCGTTGGAAACAGGCTTGTACGGTGTGGGGCTGGGATCGAATCCCTGACATCCAGCATGCCAGGCAGATGTTCAAAATACTAACCCAGTGGCGCTCTCTGTTAATCATTTATGTTTTTCCTGATTTAGTTAGTGGTAATTATTGCGTTTGAGATAACCTCTTTGCTATTACACTGTTGTTATCGAATACCTGCCGTTTGAAGTTGTTCTCAAAAGAATCCTGGCATCAGCAAATATTGCTCTCCCGACAAGTTCAACTCCTTAGGAACTAAATAAAACCATTTTGAATTAATGATTTCAAAAAATGTTACAAGAGATAGCAGAGAGTCCAGCGAAACTTTTAAACGCGGATATAATTTCCATTTGTCGATATCCTTTGTAGCTTGCGATCGCGAAACAAACAGAAACACCACTCAGATGCTGAATTTAAAAGTTAATGAAAAGCAAGGAACCTCTTCTACCTATCTGGTCTCACAGCTTATTCGGTAGCTGGTAAACAAAAAAAACAATCTTCTCTACTACTCTAGCTTTGCTTTTTCATCATCGTCAGTCTGGCTACGCTCACTGCAGGACAAAACACTCTTATATACCTCCAGTTAATCTTTTCTGTGCCAGCTGCGGCCACCGTATCCCCGCAAACATCTTAATCTCATCCGCCCACATAACTGGTTACACTTAAGGAGCATCGGGTGTCTTGCCATCGCGCTGCATGCCGTTCCTATGCCTATTTCTTCTTGATTTCGACCACGATGTCACTGGCCACATTTGTTTTCTTTCTTGCTCTGCCCTTTTTCTGTATATTAAGGTTACACCTGTCATTTTTCTTTTTCATACATGGCAGCGTGGTCCTCCACTTAAATTCAAGCCTTTTCGTTTCCTTGACTTTCCTGCCTTATAGATAGTACCGTTAAAATACATCTGTTGTAATCTTTGGGCATATTGTAGGCATATTGTAGGCATCTGTTGTAAAAAATATTGGTAAGCTACCGTTCATGACCTGAGGCGACCTGCCAAATGCACTCCACGTCACTCTTTTCTTATTATTTCTTTCTTGTGATTGGCATCGTGACTACCTGCCCTATCTGTTGATCACAAAATGAACAAGGGAGGGGAAAACCTCAGGTTGCTTGAGCCAACGTTTCGACAAGGGGACTTGACTTCGTCTGGGCCCTATTTGTTGGTATTCCCATACTATTTCCGGCACCTCAGGACCAATGGTAGAGCTGCGGCTCCCTTGCAAGATTCTGAAACATTGCTTTGGTTATCCGCATACTAATTCTTAAACCCACCCGTCTGCTCATCCTGCCTAACTCATTGATCATGCTTTGCAGTTGATGTCATGAGTGACTTAGGAAGGTAATGCCATCAGAAATTAGCCGATTACTAAGGTATTCTCCATTTACTCTTAACCCTACCTATTTCCAGTCAAGGCCTCTGAATGCCTCCTGTAACTGGCGGTGAATAGCATTGGCGGCATCTTGTCTGCCTGCCTGACACCCATGCTTATTAGAATTTCCATGCTGACTTATTATTTATTTTTGACGCTGAGTGGTCCGCGCGGCATCCATGCCGACTTTAGGGACCGCTATATTAGCTGTGCAGCCGTTATAAAGATATCTTCCTGTATTTTTACTTAACGACCTTCTGCGCCATGCCTCTGCAATGCCTACATGGCAACTGCGGGTCTACCTACATCCCTTGCGCCACCGGGGTGGTATACTCCTTCCCTCTTTCATGTGGTAAGACCTACATCGGGCAGACAGGGCGGTGCATAAACGAGCGACTCAGGGAGCATGCGAATAAAGTTAGGAACAACACAGACAAAGGGGCACACCTTGTGTCCCATCTTAGTTCTTGCCGCAATTGCGCACCGCGACTTGACGAGACAGTCATACTGGGAAAAAGCAAAAATGAACAAGCGCGGCTGGCTTTGGAAGCTTTCCACATAAAGGAAAACGCTGTAGACTGTATCAGTGACACGTCCGTGGCTCTGTACGTTGCCGAAATCAACTTTTTGCGTTCGCGTCTGCGTCAACAGCCCTTGGCATGACTATTGTGGTTAAGGATTGCTTTTGAGCATGCGTGGCCAGGTGCATAAGTAAGCGTTCCAAGGAAGAAATAAACAGTTGTTAGTGCGCTTGTGTGTGTCTCTGTGTCTTTCTTCGTCGTTCGTCCTTTGATTGCGCATCCTATACCTTCACAACATCATGTACCAACTAGGCCCAACCCAAGTTTTATTGAACTGAGGTTTCGATTGAGACAAATGCTGTCTCGCAATCTATGAAAAATATATATAGGAGTTGGTTATATATCGCACCTGTCTCATGTACCTAATGGAGTCAATATGCTCTATTTTCGAGTATCATTTACGAATGTCTGCCTGATCATTTGGTTGAGTGAAGTCCAAGGTTCTTTTGACTCGATGAGTGATTACCTTCGTAAATACTCAGTAGGCAACGGACAGTAAACTGATCCATCTGTAATTTTCGCAGTCATTCACATCTTTCTTATGAATTCAGATGATGTTAGCGTTCTTCCAAGTTTATGGTACGCTCGAGGTGATTACATTGCGTATAGAGGGCGACAAGTTTTTCTAGCACATCTGCAGTCCGTCCTTCAACAGATCTTCTGCTACCTGCTGTTACAACAGATCTGATCTTTCTTTCACCAGCTCTTTTCCCCTTTGCTTCGCATTGCTCCTAATTCTTTACTTCCTCTGTTGATACTGTCGGAATTTCCAATTGTTGTGTGATACTTCCTATTTCATTTACGTCCTGATTAAATTGCCTACTGTACAGATTTGTAAAGAAATCTATTCGTCTACTTTAACGATCTCATGCATGTTGCTAATGGCATTGCCTTCTTTCTCTGTTGCCGTATACATCTGAGTTTTGACTATGCCTGGTTTCTGATTCCTATGCCTTCACCACTTTTAGTATTTATTTATTTATTTATTTATACAGAATACCCCTAAAGGCCCTCGAGAGGGTATTACATAGGGGGGGGGGGGGGGGGGGCACAGGCAATTGAACAGAATAAAAGAAAAACCACAAATATAAAACAAACAACAAAAGCACAAATAAGACACACTGGATGAAATAAGTAAGCAAAAGAATCAAAAGAATGGCAGCGCGGCAAAGAACGAAGATTACTGCATTATTAAAATTATACAAACAGAACACTAATACAATGAATCTTTTTAGTCACAAACCCTGCAAAAAAGCAGCCATGAACAAATAAAATAACAATGTATGCGAAGAGTTAAGCAGTAGTTATTGAAGATATAAGTTTAAAATATTTATCAGGATCAGTGGTGGTTGCGATATGTGAAGGCAGAGTGTTCCAGTCAGATATTGTGCGTGGTAAGAATGAATGCGCATTGATAAATGTTCTGCACGTGAAACGTCTAACTTTAAAGGGATGATCGCGGCGGTCAGAAATCGAAGTTGGCAAAGAAAAAAAGTCGTTATGAAGTGATGGATGATGATAAAGTTTATGAAAAAGTGACAGTCGTGCAATTTTACGGCGGAGACATAAATCCTGGAGACCTGCGCGTTTCTTTAAGGCTGTGACGCTGGTGTTACGTGAATAATCGGAGTAAATAAAACGAACGGCGCGGTTCTGCAATGATTCAATGTTATTTATTAGGTAAGATTGGTAAGGGTCCCAAATAGCCGAGGCATATTCAATTTTAGGTCGAATTAGAGTGGTATAGGCATGAGCACGGAGGTGAGGAGGAGCATGCTTTAGGTTATGTTTTAAGAGACCTAATGACCGATTAGCAGATGCAAGCATAAGGTTAATATGGTGGTTCTATGCTAAGTCTGAATGAAGGTGAAGTCCTAAGTACTTATACGTGGTGACTAGCTCGAGTGAGGTATTATTTAAGGAGTATGCTGTTTGAATTCGAGACATTCGGTTAGTAAAAGACATCAATTTAGTTTTTGAATGATTAAGTTGCATAAGCCAGGTTGAGCACCATGCTGTTACTGAATCCAGGTCAGATTGAAGGGATTGGCAATCGGTGTTAGAATAAATTTTGCGATAAATTACACAATCATCAGCAAAAAGTCTGATATGGGAAGAAATGGAATCCGGTAAATCGTTGATAAATATTAGGAAAAGTAAGGGGCCAAGCACACTTCCTTGTGGGACGCCAGAGTGTACTTGGCTGAAAGACGAATTGTGGTTATTGACAGTTGTAAATTGAGACCTGGAAAAGAGAAAATCTTTAACCCATGCAATGACAAGAGTGTTAATATTAAGCAGTGCTAGTTTCATTAATAACCGGTTGTGTAGTACTCTGTCGAAAGCTTTAGAAAAATCAAGAAATATGGAGTCTACTTGAATGCCAGCATCAATCGATGAATGTATGTCTTGAATGAATCCGGCAAGTTGCGTTTCGCAAGAGTAGCCTTTACGGAACCCATGTTGATATTTAAAGATAATGTTATGTTATTCAAGATAGTTAATTACCTGCGAGTGAATTACGTGTTCAAGAAGTTTGCAAACAGTGCTAGTTAATGAAATGGGTCGGTAATTTAGTGGTGAGGAACGATCGCCAGACTTGAAAATTGGCACAACTTTAGCTAGGCGCCAGTCCAGCGGAATCACGCCTGATGATAGAGATTGTGAAAAAATAGCGGACAAGATGCGATGAATACCATCAGATAAATTTTTGAGTATTTTGTTATTAAAGCCAAGGTGATCTGATGCTGATGTTGTTTTAAGCTTCCCTAGTAAGGATAAGATACCGGTCTCACTGATAAATATTTCGGACATTGATGTATTAGAAGTGCTGACAGAAATAGGAGGTAGAGGGAGATCTTCACGGGTAAAAACGGATGTGAATGCGTTATTGAAAAGTTCGGCGCATTCGGCCACTGGAACACTGCTGCCTTCCGCGTTAGTAAGAGTAATGTCAGGATGATTAGCGGGGTTTATTATCTGCCAGAACTTCCGTGGATTGTTTGTTAGCATTGCCGGTAGATCGTGTGTGAAGAAGTGCCTACGTGCAGATATCAACTCAGACTGATATTCCTTATCACATAGTTTGTACCGTTGCCAAGATTCGGAGTGTCTGTTCTTGTCGGCTTGTCTGTAAAGGCGCTTTTTCTTGTTATTAAGTCGACGTAGATGCCTATTAAACCAAGGCGCTGTGTTAGTGCAAGGGATACTGATGACGGGTATGAATCTGTCAATGAGAGTAGCCAGTTTCACGCTGAACAGGTTCCAGTTCGTTTCCACGGAGCGTGACGAAAAATCGTGAAGAAAATGATCAGCAAAGACTGACAACTGAGCGTTTATTTCGCCGAAGTTTGCTCGGTTGTAGCACCTTATTTGTTTAGTATAACTTCAATCTTTAGAGCATGCTCGATTCTATTCATTTCAGATTTACTTACGTTAGTTACCTCACGCCTATTAACTTTAATAACTCTTCCAACTCTGTTCTGTTTGTGGGGCTAGACGCCTTCTTGCTTTGGCCTTTCTTAATTAGATCTCTTGCCTCTCGAGAAAGCTTGCTAGTCTCCTCTCGAACCATTCCACAACCTACCTCTGCTGCGCACTCCATAATGAGAGCTGTGAGATAGTCTTTCAAGCTTGAACATTAAGCTCGTCGTGCTCATTTCAAGCCGAGCTTCTGTTATGAAGCGATATTCTGAATTCCACTCCTTTCCTTTTCACCGCTAGCTCACTAATGGACTTGCCCTTTACTAGTTTCTTTTGTTCCTTGTCCAAGTCTAGCCTAATTAAAGGCCGTACCATCCTCTGGTCGCTAGAACACACTCTTCCGAGGACCTCCACATCCTGCTATTTCGTATTTAATGTCGCCAGTCGGGCTCTTGCACGTCCACTTCCTGTTGTCTTGTTTGCAGCGTTGCTTAGGGGATGAAATAAGAGCGATGCATGTTATCAATGCACCACAAGGACGAGACCGATACCTACAAAAACACAACAGGTGCTCACTATCAACTGACAAATATTTATCGGGACACGCAGTTTAGACCAAAGAGAGAACAGAACAAAAGAGCAGAAAACCACATGACATACGCAGTCCAGTGCATGATTACAACATTCTGCCAAAAAAAGAATTCGTGAAGCAACACCGCAATTCAAACCGTATCACTAGGATAGTGCATTCTCAACATACTTAAACTTTAAATTAAGTAACAGGAGCGAAGGCGAACTCACACAGGTATCGGCTGACTTCCTTATTATAAAAGCCTGCATAATCTCCCGGGCTGCTTATCTCTGTCTCCGCAGAACGCGTGTTTCTTTGAACAGTGGAGTGCACTTATGACTGTTAATGTGCTTGCTAAAATCTGCCCCTGAACCGCCATCAAGTTACCTATCATTGATACAAGAATATGCGATTGCTACAACCACATGCTGCGGATACTGTGCTTTTTCTAACCTGGTAAGCTGGTTACTGAAACTCTGCTCAACCATATCAACCCCGGGCTTTTTCAGTGCTGAATCAGGGCATAGGTTTGCTATGGCTCTATTCACTGTTTTTGAATGGGCTGAATCATACCATAGAAGTTCCGTTTCGCACCTTGGGTTTTAAAACCAGCAGGCAACGAAAGCAACACAAGATATTCAAGTAAAAGCGAGGCGGATGCTGCTAGATCGTCCGTATGTTAAGTGGCAAGCTATACCTTGCGCGCTAAGATGTGAAAAGAGTGTCGCTGAATGTTGCAGGAAATGCAGCTCTGGCAAAAGAAAAAAAGGTGGGATAATTAATCTCTGAAAAAATTGTTCGTTCGAAAACGTCGCCCATGCTTCCACTTCTTGAGATTTTGGTGTTAAGCACCCAGTTCGCGTTCTAGTGCGAGAGATGGCGCGTATATATACTTGACAAAAAAAAAACCGTTCTCATGAGTACACATAAATGCATGCCTATTGTATTCTGGGCACTGCGATTTTTTCGATCATGTAAGCCTCCCGAACCATTATCATGTCCTCCTAAAACGCTTTTCTTCTATCATCGAGACCTCTCATCTCTCTATTCAACGCTGGATCAGAAAACAACAGTTATCCTGAAAAAGTTTCAAGTCCTCTGTAAGCAGTCGTTATGGTTTGGTGCTGTGAACTGCCATTAATATATAGGTCTCTGGAGCGCACAAACACTAGATAGAGAAGGAAAGATAGATTCGAAACGTACGCACAGCAATGCTCAGAGCTCGTGATAAAGCGCCACGGCGCAGGTTTCTGACGTGTGTTCTTTCGTCATACGCAAACACACCCCTGCCACACTAGGGTACGTCTCGCCCAAGCCACGCATTTTTTTTTACTTTTTTCCAATCGGCTTCACCCAGCGTCCAGAAATGTGAGGGGCACAAAAAAAAAGGTAATTAAGTACTGTACGTAGCAGGCACAAAAACAATATCTTAGTATTAGGTTAAGTTTTATCAAAAATCTGTCCAATTCGGCTGATGAGCGGAGGTGTGTCCTGAGAAGAGCACTTGGAAAGTGATAAAAAAAACACTCTTCCGCCTAAAAATTTTCCCTGAAACGGAAATCTTCAAAGACTAACCTGCTTGAGGGTCGATGGAGCAGCTGTCGCTAGAAGAGCAAAGCTTCACAAATCACATGTTACGTGCGAAACTTGTCAAACGATTGTATGGAAAAAATGACGGCACATATGTCGGCAGTCTGCAGAACCACGGCACTGCACTAATCACAGGCAAGATGTGGAAACAAAAAAAAAAGAATGCGGAAAGTAAACCAAGGAAACTCACCTCCGCTAGAAGCCTGCCTTCGTTACTTTGTACGAGTTGAACCGAAGACCTTGCATCGTATGAAGGTTTGTGAATTTTATGTCATTTTTAAGAAATGTAACGAGATATTGAGAAATACTTTGTGTAACTCCCGAACGTTCTGTTAGATTATGTTTTACAGTTGCTCGAAATGCGTAAGCAGTTCAACTACTGCAGCTTGATTCGCTTTACGATGAAACTAGCGTGCTAAGAAGGACAGGTACTATGGTGCTTAGAATGCCTTTAATATCTCAGTTCACTGTTTTATTGATACAAACGGGAACACAAGCACGGCGCCAGTGTTCCCCGTAAGTCATTTCTGCGGGATTCTGTGCATTTCGTAACTTTCGGCTGCCGCGTAGTAAGCTTCTTAGTTTGCGCACCGATAAGAGAAAGTAGCGAGAGTAAGAGCGCGGAGCTTTAATAAGCAGAAACGAAAAAAAAAACTAAGCAGTCTTCTAATGTCTTTAAGCAGTTCAATAAAAAAACCATTGCATGTTTACTAATTTCCAGCGCTTCAGGAACTGGTACCAATGTTTTTTTGTTCATTTTCTGGTGGTGATTGCGATGGCCTGCTTTTAATGCGTGCCACTCTCTTGTAGCGCTCAATTGTTTATTGTTCTAACGAATGAGCGATGCAGAAACGTATATAAGGTATGATAGCCAGCCGTCCTATAACATAGGAGACGATATTCTTTTGTATATACGAAATTATGTACATCTACAGCTTTTGAATAATTTGCAATCTATCGCTCAAGTAAATTTTCCATATTATAGTAATTTTCGAGTAATAGTCGCTTGCAAATAACTTCTCAGTTTTGACGCTATGCGCAGAATAGCTCGGTAAACTTCCAAGATGCTTTCATCAATGCCGCCAAAGCTAAGCTGTCTTGTGTTCTGATTACAAAATGAAGTGCAGAAAAAATCCTCGGCCTGGAAATGCAACAGTCGCAAGCCCAAGTTCAAGGAAGGGTATGAGGCCAGACATCGGTGCAATTGTGAACAGAAGAACATTGTTCGTTTGTAGCTCATGACAGGAGACAAATGTCCGGTCTGACCGCTAACAGCACCTCTGGCGTGTTGTGGCGGAGCGTGCCACCGAGGGGCGCCCAAATGGAACAAATGGAGCACTGGTGACATACGGCAAGCGCCGGGGTTTCGATACGGTGGTGGATGAAAGGTGAGAGAAAATGGGTTGGGACACATACAGCACCTAAAAAAGAATGCTCCTGAAAAACAAGGAAAGGAAAACGTGTAGCGCCTCGGAACGGCTCACTTACAAAGGGCTACCCGCCAACAAGCCGGTCACTAGTCTTTTGTTGCACCAAGCAATCCCTAATGGCAGCCTACCTTTATGTTTTTCCCCTGACAGCCCTCTTGATACGCGTGCCGTCGAATAACAGTTGAGAGTCCAATGGCGGTGGACCTGACACGGGATTAAATGCCGCACAAAAGATATTCCTCGAGGCAGTGCGATGGCCAAAGGGGTCAATGATTCCTGTGAACTGTAGTGGTGAAATATTGTCTTCGATTTATTTTGGGGAAACATCACGGCTTCCTACGCGTGCACTCCAGGAGTGTTTGTTTGCGAACGGCGTAATAAGTATGACATCTATATTCTTAGAAATACAATTGCATTTCAGTCAGCATCTACATGACACTTTTGCATATTAGGGAAGGCTGAGGGAAGCGATAGACAAGCAGAAGAGTGAAAAGCTGATGAAGTCAGTACCTTTTGCTACTTATTGTTTTCCGTGTTTTCCGCCACGCACATCTATTTTTAGAGTTTTGAATCAATACGTGCAAAGCGATTAATAGTTGGCGATTAATAACTGGCAATTGATCGCTGTTCACTTTAGCTTGGTGGTATAAAAGTCAGATTTATATTCTCACATTATGACTTTTTTCTACTGATATGTACAGTAGACTGTTGCTTTTAATAAAAGTGAGGAAATGCATCCTTCTACTATACTTGTACTGGTGCATTCTTTCTGTTGACATGAAAGTTTCAGCAAATGTTTTTGCTTGCTGCTTTTATAATTTCGTTTATTCACAGTAAATTGTATTGAAACGTGTGAAATATTCCCGAGGTTCTGAAAATATTTATTTTTTCCAGTTCGTCTTGCCTTCGTTTTGTTTCTAAAATATCTTGTTTCGAAATATGAGACTGTGTTCTTTCAAAGTACCTTTTTATCCTGCCAATTTGTTTTAAAAATGGGGTAAAGATTATCATAGTATCATAGTAAGAGTTTGCAACAGATAACAATTTATTTCTTACTTTTGCGCTAGTCAGTGAATTGTCAGGGTTGATACTGCACTCTAGACATTCCTGTGTAAGCGTGTTCGTTAGCCAGATGACGGCTGCGAAACGCCTGAATTTGGGTGAACAATTCCAAACATTCTAAATTGCAGTCACAGTTATTTGGTATTTCAATGACGACATTAACACTTACTAAGCAAGCTGATACATGCCGTTCGGCAAGGAGAAACATAAAGCACAGGCGCTTATATATAATAAATGAAGCACACGTGAGAGTTACACTGACAGCTTCTCTAACTACTGTCAGAACAAAGCTGTTCTCTCTGGTTGGAAATTCATTTATCTTTTTTGAGATGTTGAGGGTAATGCTGTGCTGGTTATGAGAGCACAAAAGAATGCAGAGAGGTCTACTGTGTACTGTATAGGGAACATTTTCATTTCCTTTTAGCCTCATTCCAATCGAGCCGAGCGCATGGTGAATTCCTCTGGTGCTGTCCCAAAGGTGCCCCAAAAGCAGTTTCGCGTGTTGCATAGCGAGTGGATGTACCACGCTCAGTTTTGATCAGGAAAGAGCGACAGTGTCAAATCTCTACGAATCCCAGGTAGAAGTCACATGCTGTTGTTGATAGTTATAGGTTTCATATTGCGCGCATAACTGACCATGGTGTCGTTGTATTTGTTCACTCTGGAACTGCAAAGTTGAGGCAGTTATGGGTGCTAACGCTTTTTGCGCCTGGCATTCCAGACCACAAATTCGTAAGATTAATCTGTTATATTACAAATTCCCCTCTTAATAAGGGCTAACCATCCCTGCCACGAGCCAACTGCGGCCAGTCTATTCCTTCAAGTCTCACTTGATTTGTCATTTTCGACCTCGAACTACGCAAATTAGTGTTCTGGCCACACTGCGCTGTACTCTACCCTAAAACCTCTTTCTTAGCCCGGACAGTTTGACCGCACAGATTAGTTCAGGCAACAAAAAAAAATAGTCATATGTGGATTTATTTGTAAGCACGCCGAGTAGTTCCTATTTATAGCTCAAAAATATCACTCAAATGTCTCGCACATACACCCAACAATTCTGAACAAAAACATTTTTGAACGGGAACGAGTTTGTTGGCGCAATTTTTTGTATAGTTTAAGATTTCACTATAACAATCAATATACGCGCAGCCGTCAGCAGGCCTGCATTTTTTCGGTAGTAACGTGTTTGGTAACGTGAAATGCGTTCCCTATTGTTTTCTATGGCAGTCGTAACTGCTTAATGCGAGTGATGGAAACACAATAAAACAAAGAATTCGCTAAATGACAGCAGAATGAATCATTACCTTCAATATTTCTACTCAAGCTATTACAGTTTTCCAATTTTCAAAATTTTTGTCCAAGAAGGTTGAATTCAGTTGAATTGAATTCTTTATTTACCGGAGAACTTGACGGTCTCCACGCCTAAAAGTTGCTGGCAGCAGCTTGACTGGGCCCTGCAGCCATTTACAAGACAATAGGAGACATTTGGTTTTACAGAGTGGGGCAACAAAATAATTACAACACTATGAATAAAAAGGTAACAGGAAATAGAGACATGCTAAATTTATTGCGGCAATTGATAGTTTTCATTTTTCAATTCAGAAATGTTTAGTCGTAACTGCTTTGGCGATTTAAAGACTATCTGTTTAAGTTTATTTAGGGAAACGGGTAGGTTATATTCCAATGATTGCTGTTTGTACTGATTGCGGAAGGATGGGACGAACCACGGTTGAGAAATTCGAGTTAAAGAACCGGTAGCTTCGGGTTGCAGCATTGCCATGGAACGAAGGAAACTTTAACTGTCATGCTGAGGAAAATAGAAGACATGCAACAAACGACGTTCATAGTGATAGTCAAAGCTAACAACATTGTATTCCGCAAACGGATGTCTTGTCACTTGCAATTTCATCAAAATGCATGGCAGGTTCACTGGCCTGTCCCATAACAGTATGCATTGTACGGCGTGCAGGGGTGCGCAAACCAAAGGGATTGTTCCACTTGTAAATTGCCTTCTTCATCACTCTAGGCAGCAGCCCAGTACATTTACTTGCTTGGCAATTATTCTACACTTTCAACGAACAAGAAAGATGCGGTTCTATTCCACATGGGCTATTTAACATGCTATCATTGCGTCACTGTTCTTAGCTACTTTCTTGTAACTTGTGCTGAAAGGCAAAGCGCGATAAAAACACATTCGGAGTTCCAGCGGAAAAATTATAAAAATTAAAGACTGCGTCTCTCATAGCCTTAGTCGCTTTGGGACGTTAAACCCCATCAACTAAATTAAAGTCTAGCACAGCAACACGCAAATACGAGCCATGCGATTATCTTGTTTCTCTTGTGTGTTGGGCGAGCCATGCTGTCTTGCGTCATATATTCTTCCCGTGAAGGTAAAGCGCATGAACAGACCTGGCACCCCATGATGTCGAGTCTCCGTGAGCCACCAACAAGAATAAAACAATAGCATACTGCTAAGACACGCCAGCGAAGACATCCGAGGCAGAATAGTGAACAAAGTTTAATCCCATATTCACTTCATGCCGTTTTCTGCCCCCTATGCTTTAACAAAATGTTTTGCAAGACGTAAAGAAAAAACTAGGAGGTCACACGCCAGAAAGAATCTTGTAAAGGCACGTTGCGATGTCTTGCGAAAAGACGCATAACTATATGAAAGGCGTCCTCTCTGGGGAATAGCAGAGGAGGTCAGCGCCCGCGGCCACCCTGTTTTCTCTTAGGGTGCAAGAAAGCAAATTGAGCGGCTCTCCGCCTCGTCTGCACCAGCAAGAGACTTGTCCAGCGACTGGGAATTTGATTCGCCGCGAGCTAAAAAGGATAGCTTATGTTAAAGTGCAGTTCGCGAAGTGGGCATCTTAGAAGTTCCATGCAGGTCCTAGCGTAGTCGCAGACAGTGAGTTCTTCTTGGGTATGCATTTTTTGGAGATACTTAAAATAAGGAGGTAACCTTCAAAATCAATTTGTCAGCATTTGCATCGTGCACTATTTAATGCTTCATAGCAGGAAGTCAAGACATATAAACTCGTATGAACGTTTGCATTAAACTGTTCGTTTCAGGAACTTGTCACACCGGCGTATGCAACGCGGCGAAAGTGGCTAGAACCAGCGTATAGCATCTTGTGCACAAGCGTCAGTGACTGTTGCCTCAAACCTGAAAGGCTACTGTTGCTCTTCTGGTCATTTTTATATTCGCAAAAAGCGAATATATTTTTTCCACAATGGAATGGGTGATTCTGTATTCTTGCGGTACTAATAGCAGCGCCTCTGAGCGATGTCAGCCCCCAGAACTGTTCTCTAAATTCAGCGGCACTGCTGGACGTATGACTTCCTGTATATCAGAACAACAGCTCATTTTAGAGTGCAAGAAAGTAAGCCTATTTCCTAGCAAAAAATTTAAAATAGTTTTTTTAAACACATAGAGAATGCGTGCTTCATTTCTGATCAAATTTTAAAACAAGTATTTAAAGCTTAAATGTGCTCCACCTTCTCCAATCTCCAACGACCGTATTGAGCCGAATACTGTAGTGCAGTGAAGTGATGTGCGATGTGGGGCAGTTAAAATACCGCTTTTTTCCTTTAAAAATTTAGGACAACAATACACGTGCATACTCAATATAGAAAAAAATTACTCAGCCGAACTATATCAGAATGCACCCAGTGAGAGTACGAGGCAGGAGACATCCCATTTGTTTGGGGAACTGGCTAAACACAGTGGTGTACTTGAAATACAGCATCACCCATTCCTTGCCCATAAATGTATAAGTAGCAAAAAGTGGGCGATGAAGTGGGGTCCCCCTGGGGGCCTTTGTAGAGAGCCCTTGTAGAGCCAATGGGGGAAATGTGTGGGTTTTGAAACTGGAGCCCAGATGGGCCACTGAGGGCTGCCCACAGATGACCCGATTGTGTACATTTCAGGTCCATGTAAACCGCTGTATTTAGACTGTCCACATTTGACCCAAGTTGCCGAGAGCCCCTCTAGTACCGAAAGGTGACTTATGCGGATTCTTCGGGTTTAAGTCCCACTTGGGCTTGCCCTCTTTTTTTTTCGAGGAGGCTGAGGCGGCTATTTTTGTGGCTCTTCGCATTGTCTAATGGGATTGATGTGGGCTCTGCAGGGTGCTGCGTAGTTTGGTTTTGCACACGTATTCCTCACAGGGGTCCGATGCGAGTACTTTTGGGGGCGGCTCCAGTCCCAATTCTCAAGCCGGACCCCCTCACGCCCAAAATCGTCTTATAATTCTTCACACGTCGCTCTAATTTAAGATTACCATAGACACTCGTTAGTAACACTTGACCTATATGGGGCTGCTCAAGATGAGTTAATATTCAGCTAGCCCAGATTTCCCCCATTTTTCTGTTGGGAACAGGTTTATTTTGAGAATGTCTTGAAAGAATGGCAGTACGAACGGGCGAATGGTGCGTTTCAAACTAAGATAAAGAAAGTCGCAGGTAGCATTCTTGCGTATTGTCTCGTAATTTGTGACATATTACGCGAGCTGGAGAGTCATAAACATGTAATCTTCAGTAAATTAATAAACACGATTGTAATTATTACATAGATAACGTTTGAGGGAAACTTATGAGCACGTGTTTTAAAACTAAAATCTTCAAAAGTACTGGGTGATGGCAGGGTGGAGGGAGGCCGGTGTGCTTAGCCCCTCTACAGCCCTTTCAGCCTCGCTCACATTGCTTTACAGCGACATTTGGGCCGGCCGCGTTTTTTTCCTCATGTGGCCTGGATTTATGTTGCATATGTCCCCCAAGTACCCGACAAGGTGCAGCATGCGGGCAAGATCGCTTACAGCTCCGCCGCAGCCCGTGGAGAACTACAGCAGTTTTCTCCCTGCGGCCCCATTAGGCTAGCCCAGGTTTTTCTACGTTAATCCAGACTAGCGTAACAGTTTGCTGAAGTACCCAAGGTTGGACCAATTTGGGCATAAGGACGGCACGCCGCTTTCCAGCCTCACCACGGCCTCTGTGAGACCGGCAGCGGTTTTACGCTAACAGTTAGACAAGGGCTAGCCAAGGTTCCTCCTGCACAAAGCCACGTGCTTGCCTGGATCTGCCCTTAAGTACCCCACATGAGAGACATGTGGGCTCGCCCACTTTTCAGCCCCATCGCGAGCCTTGCCTACATTGGTCTTTGGTGGGCAGCTGATCATATTGCATAAAGCCCACATTTTCGTTGCATATTCCCTCAGTACCCCACAAGAGACCCGTGTGAGCGTCATGGGGCCTGCCCGCTTTCAGCTTCGCCGAGGCCCATGGGGATACCATAGCACTGTGCGGGCAGCTCTATTTGTACTAGCCCCGATTGTTTCTTCAAGAAACCGCATTTTTGTTGCACGTGCCGTGAAAAATCTTGCATGGGACCCATGTGGGCGTAATGTGAACGCACCCGCTTTTCAGCTCAGCATTGCCTATACGAAGTTCATAACACTTTTGTACAGGTGGATCTATATAGAGTAGGGCCGATTTTTTGTGCATAAAGCGCACATTTGCGTTGCTTAGGCCCTTGTGTACCCAACATGTGATCCATTAGCGCTGATGCAAGAATTCTGGCTCAGTTAGCCCTAAGTTAGCCCTAAACTTCTTACAAAACTTCGACGAAAAGAAGCAATTATGTGTCGCAAAACGGCGTGGTAGATATTAAAGAATTCCTTCATATTGTTCAATTGTAGTTTTTTATTTACTTACAGGAACTGTCAATGCCGTACAGGATAAATTGCAGGAAGCGAACGTATAAGATTGTCGAGTACATGTAACTCATTGGAATGAGTCAGTTTTGGCCACGTGTGAATGTCAGCACCAACTTGTAGCGGTTTGGATTGCAGGGTAATAAAGGACGAAAATGAATAATGGGTTTACTAATACAAACGTTAATACTATTTATACCTTCTGAAAAAAACTACTTCACAGACAAACCTCCGAGGAACTAAAAATAACAATGGCCTAATTTTTTAATCTTGTAACTTATAAAGGATTTACAAGCAATAAAACAAAGCTATCAATTGATAGACAGTTAAGGATTGATAGATCTAGGCTATTTCATCCACTTATGGCTCGTGGGAAATATGAAAACTTGAAGCAGCCAGTACGCAATGGTTGTTCGGTGAGTGTTTGTGAATGTTTATGTCTCGTGGTCCTTGTATCATAACTAATGTTCCTCAAAGTGTTCATGAATATCCGCTTGTAAATTCCCTGATACATGAACGTTGAACGCACTAACTTGGCTCTGGTTCCAAGAGTTAGAATGTTAGGGTTCGAAATTACCTCAGAAGGATAATCTGTAAATTTGCATTAATTAAAGGTTAATCTCAATGCCTTCCCTTGCAGCCGCTCTATTTTGTGTTTGCGTTCTTTAGAAAACAGAAAACAAGTCATGTTAGCGTACTCTAGGGCGGATCTGAATAATGTATTGTGGGGTATTAATTTAGCATCAGACGGCGCTTGTAGAAGGCGTCTTTTAAGGAATAGTAGTCGTTTTAGGACACTATATGCGATGTTATTTATAGGGGAGTTCCACCTGAAGTCTTCGGTCAGCATCAGACAAAGATACTTATATTCGAGGACTGCAGTCAGTATGGGATTATCGATGCTATATTGGAAGTCTGAACGTTTTAATTTCCTCCTTATTCTTAATACAGCTGATTTTTTTTTTACGTTAAGTAACGTGTGAGAGGGTTTGGTACGGTTGGCATCCGCCCCACAGTAAACGTCATGCAGTAATGGTACTCTCTTCCTCGTGTGTAACAAACAGGGGTCATACGTAAAAATGCTACTTGCGAGGGCCAGTAGCCTCTTAAACAACAATAGTAAACGGGGCTTTTCGGAGCCTCTGAGAGAGTGATCTCAATTTTAATGCATAGCAAATGTCCAAATCTGACATATTTGTGGAAGAATAGACGCACTCAAACGAACGTGTAATCAAAATGTGCAGATAATGTTTCATTCGTCGCCTACTAAAATGAACGCGCAATTTCATTGTTGATTATTCCCTTACCCTTTTATTTCTTTCAACATATATTCGCTAATTTTGTCTTTGCATGTTCCCAATACCACTCATCTCGCTATTTGTGTTTCCTCAACATATCATACATTGTTACGGTTTGTGAAAAAAGCTTGCAGAACTGTCTGTTTCAGATTAAGCACATGCCACGTGTGGCTTGTTGTGCGGTGACATGCAAAGAGGCGCATGGAATGGAAGAGAAAGAACAATTACTCCGCAGTCTTCGCAAGAGATCTTCCCATCCAAGGCAGATGCTGCGGCGAGAGCCGAAGCGCACCCCAGTGGGATGGCGCCTGGCAACAACTGACGTAATTAGAGGTCGCTCCTCTCCTTCCCTCTGTGGGGAGGAAGGCGATCGTCCCTCCATGGGGAAACCGTCGCGGGGCTAATGAACACGGCGCATACGGCACGAAAATTCCGCTCATTTGCTGGACGGGACGCTGTAAGACTGCTGCCTTCCCTCGGCGGCTGGTTTCGAAGAAAGGTCGTTAAGCTCCGGGTAGACGCGTGGCTCGAGGATTCAATATCGTGGCACCAAGGAGAGAGCAAAGCGCAAGTGAACAAATGACATACGGTGAAGCCAGCGTCGCTTAGAATGAAGACCAGCTGTTTAGGTAAAAAAAAATACTTTTTGTGTCTTACAAGTCACCTGAGAGTTATTAAGGCGGAAGCCTTTAATGTCCCATCGTTGTAAGCAGCAGTTGTCGACAGAAGATGTCACGCTTTTCAATTGGTGGAAATGGTCGTGACGTCACAGTGCGCGAATTTCAAACGGGGCCAATTGTACTTTGGCTAGTAACCATGCAACCAATTGAAGGGATCGTATAGTGATGCTCCAAGTAAGTGGGACTGAGCTTAGTTAATTGCTTAATTAACCAATTAGCCTAATTAGCTTTAGTAGTCAGGCCATATAAATAAATAAAACCGATTAAGAAATTGGTCGAGCTCAGGAATCGAACCCCGGTCTTCGGCGTGAGAGACGAGCATCTATCCACTCCGCCATGCCAGCTCGATGGTTTGAAATGAACAAAGGCGCGTCTAGTGAATACGGTGTCTTCACTCACTCTCATCCTCCTCCATTCCCTTCCGGCGAGGTTTAGGTGTCCACCGACAAATGAGAGACAGATACATTTCCTTTCCTCAAAAACCAATTTACGGACGAGCGAGGCGTAGAACCGAATGGGCGATGGCGTTCTATGGACTCCTTGGCAGCGTTGCAAGACGCTGTCGCGTTCCACTCTTAGGGGCGAAGCTTAACATCTTAACCACACATCAGTGACCACACTTTAGGTCAAAAAAGTGCCCCCCCCCCCCTGAATTTTGTGACACAGTTACTGCGTAATTTCCTTTCCTCAAATACAATTTTCATTTTCTTCATTACGGCTCCTCTTTATCTATCTTCTTTCACTCCCACTTCCTCCCTTCCTCTACGGTGCGGTTCAGGTGTCCACCGAGATGACAGAGAATTACTGCGCCATTTCCTTTCCTCAAAAAGCGTTGCGTTCAAAGGGCAAGGCATCGCGCCGAACGGGTGGTGGCGTTCCGTGGACTCCCTGGCAGCGCTACAACGCGCTGTCGCGTTCCACTCCAAAGGCGAAGCTTAAGCGTCATTACTTAGCAGTTAATTAGTATTCAGGCATTAATCAGTAATTAACCATTAATTAGTGATTTGTCATCACTTAGTAATTAGTACTCAATTACATGTGACGCCACCAGTGCCACAGAAACAGCGAAGGTGGTGCGGAAAACGCTTCCGCCTCTACCCACTTTAGACAGTCAAAGTGCCCCCTGAATTTTTGTCCAAGTTCCTTAACGTATGAAGATGAATGAACAGTTCCTTAGAGCCACTAAACGAGAAAGAGTAAAACAGACGCTTTCTGCCGATCACAGCATGAAGTATGTAAAATATGAAGTTTCTGCTTAGTAACTAACAGTTATTTTTTATTTTCACTTACATATACCTTACCCGTCTCAAGAGTAGCGTTTTGTAAAGGCCGGATGGAATATGGAAGTCAGAATAATGTAGGTAAGAAATCAAAAGCATAATTGTGAGCGCTGCGAAACAGAGCCAAAAGAGGTGATTCTCAGATTTAAAAATATCGCTGTTCGCAAGGAATTATGTCAAGCGCAGTCTAGTACACGCCTGTCTAGCGCAATCGACCGGCGCAGCGGGGAGAACAGCTCTCTCATTTTCGATTGACCTTGTCCTGAAAATTGACATTGTACCGCATGCACATTCTTGCTATTCTTTACACTGTAGAGCACGCACATTCTTGCATGCAGAAGTTTGGCATTCTTACACAACATATCAAGATGAATGAACAGAGTTCCTTACAGCCACTAAACAAGAAACAGTAAAACAGACGCTTTCTGCCGATCACAGCATGAAGTATGTAAAATATTAAGACTCAACTAACAGTTATTTTTTATTTTCACTTACATATTCCTTACCCGTCTCAAGAGTAGCGTTTTGTAAGGGCTGGATGGAATACGAAAGTCTGAATAAAGTAGGTAAGAAATCAGAAGCATAATTGTGAGTGCTGGAAAACAGAGCCAAAAGAAGTGAGCTCAGATTGAAAAATATCGCTGTTCGCAAGGAATGATGTCAAGCACAGTCTAATACAGGCCTGTCAAGAGCACTCGATCGGCGCAGCTGGGAGAACAGCTCTCTCATTTTAGAGTGACCTTGTCCTGAAAATTGACATTGTACCGCATGCACATTCTTGCATGCAGAAGTTTGGCATTCTTTAAAATGTAAAGCATGCAATACACGTCTTCAAAAGAGGAACAGGGTTCATAAGTTATCGGCTATTGCCGTAAGTGCACAACAGAGCGCGTCGTTCAAGCTCTCTAGAAAAGTGCGTGGGCAACCGTACAAGACAACAACCATGGTATGCGGCATAAAACACAATAGGGAGAATGCACAACGTATGATAAATACCCCCTAAAAAGCATATAACATGTATACTCCAGAAAAAATGCGCCTAATGTGGCTGAAACTAAATTTATATGTGCAGAACTCTTTGGTAACCGACCCTTTTCAATTAGCACCATTGATTCAGCAGCTTGTCTGCTTAGTAATGGCTCCTGTGGAATCTTTTTCACTACACTCATGCTCATATCGGCTCGCGCACCCTCCTCGAGGCATTCTGAAGTCCTTCTATCATGTCGTAAGCATTCTGAAAAAAAAAAAAGTTCCTTTCAGCAGAACACTAACGCTGCACTGTCCGGTTGCCTAACGTTCTTGACTAGTCTTGAGTCGTCTTGCAATGCTTGGTCGTAGAATATCAGTGCGCGCAGTCTGCTTTTCTTGCTCACATCTGTGTGTCACGCCCGGTCCGATGCTCGAAATTTGTGTGCAAATATTACTACTGTCTTGAGTCTGGGTAGGTCTAGGATCAATACCGGGCCTGATAGAGCAGAACGTCTCTTACCGGAGTGTCACAAGAAACCACGCTACATCGAAGAAGATTCATTGCCTATACATTTGTTGACCAAAAGTAATAAAGCGGGACGTATCTTCTTGTTTGTCGTCCTGCCGCCATCTTGCGATGAGCAAACAAGTGTGACAAGAGTGCCTTCTCTCCAGAAAAGGCGCAAGCGGCAAGAAACGTGATGGCTGGGCTCGAAAAAAGTTACGCACAAAAAAAATGAACACGCCCACAGAAAACTCTCGTCTCATATCGTCCGTGTGTGTTGCCCTCCAATCTCCTGTCTGTTTATTTTTAGTTTTTGTTGGAGCCCGTGTGATTCAGAGGCTGTCCCTCTATCCGTCACACTTTTCCCGGGGGTATTTTCACGCGACAGCAGCTCGATCAACATGAACGTCCTGCCCTCTCCTGCCACAAAACTTCCACTGATGAGAGACGCGGCAATCTAGGGACGCTCACCTCTTGTGATGACACAAGAGAATCCCCTATGTGATCGCACCGTGGCTACGCAGCTACTTTAAGCACAGGAAACGGAAGTGCGGCAAAGGAAAGAGTGTCTCGCAGATGTTCACATAAGTGGCCTCTTAGAATGGCACACAGATCACCAGCAGTAATGAGAAAGCATGTCCCAGAATGTTTACTGAGCATAGCCGTTGTTAGTGATTATATGTCGCTTAATTTAAACTGAGTCCTGACATTTCGCCTGTGGTAAATTTTGGTTGAAGACAAACGTTTTGCGACCGTGTACAGTGTACGACCACCTTCGCTTATATACGCATTAAGAAAAATTGTGGAAAAGCGGTTAGAAAGACGGATAGGCGCACAGTTTTTGTAGGCTCGTCGAATAGAGAAATGCGCTCTGAAATAGCAGTGCTTGTTCCTGAAAGAACCCCTGCTCCCGCTTCCAACGATATATGGGCATTGATTGATTCCCTGTCTAATGAAAACATGTTTCATTGCCTTATAAAAACAAGCGGCCTCTTAGTGGGCCTAGGGAGGAGGGGTATTGGCGGTGGTTGGGGATAGATAATTGGAAAAACAAGAGTACGCATGAATAGTTAACAAAAAGGCGCGCAAAAATATTGTGGCCTCAGTGTCCGTACTGAAGTTCCCTGTTCTGTGAGTAGGAAAACAAAACGTTCTGTGCAGGGCACTGTTGCGGAGGCCATGGTGAGCAACATGAATTTCGTTTTATGTTTAGCTGCATTTTTGTCCAAAATAGCACCCTACTCATGGGAAATGGTGGACAAAACTGAAATAAACAAGAAACTACAAAACAGTAAGCGTCGAAACAGCACACACAAAAAGGAAAACGGCAGTGCGACAAAAGTGCTAAGGACTAAAAGAGCACTAAGACAAAGCAGCACGGCGAAAGCAACACGTGTCAAAAAGAAGGTTACAAAATAAATAGCCCGCTAAAAACAACCCCAAAGCCACATAACGCACCGGTGATAGAAAGCCCACAGGCAGCAAAGAATAGCGAAGAAACTGCCCAGCTCCCTCCTGTGTTTTTGAACGAATTTTGGGAGCGTGTATTAGGCTGCTTGAGATTAAAAATGAAGGGAACGTTGATGAGACGGGAAAAAAGCGATGTGGCTAGATTTTGCAGCCTGTGCACTCGTGAACAGTTACTGAATGCCCGCAAACAACATAAAAATGGCTTCCCTAGTTTTGATCTTGCATATTAAAAGTTCTATATGCATAATAAGGGAGAGGGAGAGAGAGAGAAAGAAACCGTGTTTTCGCGTCCAAAACATTACGATCTGCAGCAGAGGCCGCAAAGTTGTTTCTGACATTGTTCATAGAAGCTATTTGCGTTGATTTCAAAGAATAATGAATACAGATGATGTTCAGGCAATTTCTTGCTTCAAACGTCGAACGTCCAGCGTCGAAGATTTGCGCCGTGGTTTCTGTCGTACTTCCATCCATGCTACCTGAAGGCTGCTGGTGCTGCAGGAAAAACAAATGCTTACTTTGTAACTTGAAGCTAGCGGCTCTACTATTCTCATTTCGCAAAGATTAAAAACGGCTTCGGTGATGAATATTGGCCTCACGGGTCGGTTTTGAGGCCACGGAGAATTCATTGCGGCACCGCTGTAACTATGCCAGGAGTTGCCGGAAGGTGAAGTACGCAGAAGCATACAGGATCTAGGTGAACACTCTGGTCGCAGCTTCTCGTGTGTTATCAATTACATCGCTGCACCTGCAGAGGAGGCATGGGTAGTGGAATGGCATTTTCCGCCATAGAGGCGCAACATGCGAAATGTCATTTGCTGCAACAGTGATGGTAACAACTTCTGTCCTCAACAAGCCGTTCGCTTGCATTCGCTCTTTTCGACTGCCAAATTGCAGTTGTTCATTAGCTCAGCTGAAAATCAATGACGGGTGGCTCACTTGGAATCTCCTTCAAGTGGTTGCTGAAACTGGTCATTGGTAAATGTTTACCAGTGAATCTTTCCGGACAAGATAATTCTTTCAGAGGAGAAAGCTAGGCTACTTGGCTTTAGGAATGGAAATGCTAGTATGTTGAAAAAGAAAGACACGGATCGAGGAAACAAGAGGTTGAACCCTACACCTCATCCTGTCGCTTCCTCGTTTTGTGTCTGTCTGCTCACAGTAGCTTCAACTTGTGCGTCGTAATTTTTCATAAGGCGTCTTAAGGTGTCTTGGGACATAGTGCACAGCCACTTTGCTCATGCAGTTCATGCAAAATAGTTTTTGCCCAGTCATGAACAAAAATTTGCGGGATGCGTATTCATTGGAAAAAAAATCATTTCTGCGTTGTCTCGATAGGCATTCCAGTGACACTATTCTAGGACATGGAAAACACTTGTCTCCTCCTGCTTCCATGCATTTGATTGACATACTGCGCCTGACCACGCCGCGAAATTTTGTTTTCCGGCAAATACGCATACCGCAAACATTCGTCCATGACTGTACATAAGGAAAAGCTTTTTTTTTATCCCGGGATCACACTTCAAAATATTTAAATCGCCTTAAGGTGTGAGCGTGTGTGTTTTCGTAATCAGTGCCTCAAAGCTGCGTAGCTTTCCGTTCGTTGTACACGGCTACGGCGAGGAGGCTTTCAACTGTGCGCCTACCGGCATTCTCCGATGAGTGTAACCCCGCTGGATTGCATGCCCAGGTTTTCACTGCATCCTACCTGCTTTTGTTACGTCCACCCGAAGAACAGAGAGCAAATCTTTACCGACACAAAACCCAATGAGGCGTTTTTGAAGCAAAGTAATTTGGAATATAATTGAGTACCTTGGCGGCAAAGTTACTTCCCGCTCATAGATTCGTTTACAATGTTAGAAGCGTAGAAACAAAATTCATTAAATGAAGATTTACCTGAAGAATTATCTAAATCACATGAGTTTAAATACTGCCATGTCTGCACAATAACCTTTAGAAAAGCAGGCAATAGCGTTATTTTGTCCTTCAAAAGACAAACGAAAAATTCTTTATGCACAAGCGCTACAAAAATGACACAAAGGGCGAACACAGCGCTTCTCGCAAATGAAGCGTTTATTAAGAAGCTTAAACTCATTCATTTATCTCCCTTGATGCAACTGAATTCTCTATACTGCTTTTCATTTTTTACGCCCAAGTTTGGTGCGTTGGCACTTTCCGAAGAAGTGCGGCGCTTATTAGCATAGAAAGAAAGCTGAGCTTCAGCAGCTGCGTTCGTTCCATTTTTCTTTTATCTAGCTTAGGTAATTCGGAATAAGCTGTTTCACTCCATGTAGCCGCTTTAAGTTAACGCTAACAACTTTTCATCGTTTCAGCATTCATAAGCTAAAACATCAAGAGTTTCGAGCCGTTCGAGTCTGAGAAGTTTTGTGCATCCCCACGCAACCTCCTCCGAAAATTACGAGATGCTTTAATTATTCCAAAGAAACGTTATTACGGTCTAGGACCAGGGAATCAGTTTTCACTTATATTTACTATTCCTTTCGTTCTCCTACACGCATCCTTATTTTTTTATGCTATCTGGCTCACAAGTTTTCTGCCTGCTAATGCGAGTTTTTTGCTTGAACCTTCAACGAAACTTAATTGTCGGGCTCAGGTTAAAGCGCTTGTTTTATCTTTTAAGAGGCACGAATTCATCATTCGTACTTTTCGCTTGTGGTCTGCGTACAATAGTTTTGCAACAGCTAATTATTCCCGCCTGCTCCGAATTCTGCCCTAAATTATACTTTATGGCGCAGCCCAAAGAAGCAATCCTTATATTTTTCTTCAATGTGAGCAGGCACCCCATACTGATTTTTGGAAGTGCGGGTAAATATCCACCAGCAAATGAAAATAAGCTACAGAACTGTGACAGCGGGTGTCTAGGATTCTATCGTGTCTTCGTACTACTTCGCACCAGTAGGTTAGCGCTTAGTAAGAGCCATTTTTTTTAGATTTGGTTCTCAAAACTTCTCGGGAACTAAAAAATTTTCTAATAACAGACATATTCGGATAATGTTATGCTAAATTTGTCAGAACAGGCTCCGCGCTGGGAACTTGTGTTACGTTGTAGAGTCACGCTCAAGTGCTGCTTCTGAGGTAAGCTTTTGGAGGAGCTGCATTTTCTAGAAGCTCGCCGGCGGCATCTGCGACAAGAAAGTTTACACATTTTTTATTTTTTAAACGATTCCACTCGCTTCAGACATGCGAATTTCGATTGGTACAGATTTAGTGTTCTGATCACCTGACATGCTTCCTCAATATGCGGAAGGTAATGAATGTTTGGTGACAAATCCGCCATATTTCGCTGCAAAATAGTTATACAAGCTTCCCGCGGTTGTAAAAATGGATGGTTTGGTCCAAAGAAAAAACAAAACAGAGTTGGTCAATAATATCCCTTATTAGTTTATATCAACTAATCTTCACGCTGAATTTTCTCAAAACTTTTTGAACACGAAAAAAAGTAATGCAGTAGAATTAAATGCAAGATCAGAAAACGTGTTAGGACCCAAATCACTTTTTTCATACAAAAATTACCGCCCAGTGAAGGCAAGTTACATGCATGAATGACCGTTGTTATTTCGTTCCTATATATCAAACAGTTTATTATTATTGCCATTCTTAATATCGGGATGGATAAAAACGAAATTGCACCATATGCATTGGTTCATGCATGAAACCTAGCTGTATTGAGTGCCTCACTGCAAGTCTCTCGAGAAAATCATGAGATTTAAGTACGGTAACTATATGTTGATGGACAAATCATTTTTCTGATATTTAGAGATATTTGTATCAAATAAATGCTGCTGGTTTTTGCAGCCTCAACTCATCGTTGTTGGGTTTCGTTAATTATTATTGCTGCGCTCTTAAGGCAACAGGCATGGCCCTGAGGGTCACCTAACTCAAAGAGGGCCTTCGAAGACACCAATGGCCCATCCTAAGTTCAGGACATCGCGATACAGCTTGTGCACGTATACCGATATTTAGAGGTTTGTTCTGGAAGAATTAAGAGTTCTGGGTTCTACGTGGATGGGAAACAACAGCGCCTCATTCAACGCTACCTATTGACGAGATAAAGGAGTTCACTAGGGGAAATCAAGTGAACGTTTTTTGGGAACCCTAGAATGTGCTTCTAAATTTCCATACTCTTTTACAGCCAGCTCAATCTTGATTCTGGTCGTCGTATAGAGTGAAACTTCCCCTCGCAGTTTTTTCTCATATGCCTCACTATCTTTAACATGTTACACCGAGCGCTAAATAAGCGATGTCCCTCGATAACAACATGTACAGGCTTGGACAAAAGTTTTAAGGCCAAAGGCTTTTCGCTTCAGATGCAGAACAGAGCCATTACAGCACTCTTAAAGACCGAATGACCTTGAAATGCTAGCAGAAGCTTTCTTCTTGTAGAGAAGCTTTCTGCTTGACTTGTGTTTTGAATGATCCTCTACACGAAGCCTTTTAGGAACAATCATTTCGCTGCAGCTGAACACTGTGGCCTTAAGACTTTTGACCAAGACTGTACATCTCTCACCAATCATGAGAAGTCCTTCTGCATGGGCCTCGCGCTGCTTTCGGTTTCTCGGTTTAACTGCGTGTGCACCAGTGGTCAATATACTATTACTTAGCCTAATTCTTCTTTTCGGAAACTTTATCGACACCGCGTTGGAAGTGCGATTCTAGGCCGCCGCTAAAGAATTCTAAACGCCTTTTGATGCTACACGTAGCCGGTATGGCGTAGGTCGAAAGCAGAGAGTGGCTTGTACACAGAGACACTACAGTCAAATGCGCTGCCTGAAATTATTCGGAAGTCTGGGCCCACGTGTTTCACCGGCAAAATTTCCTAAAGCAATCTTCATTCTGCGTCGATCAAGACACTGCTGTCATTGCTCTGCTGAAGGGTACGCGTCTGCGTAGGCAATGAAAGTCGTGACAAAGAAAACCTCCGTAGCACTATTTCAGTGGCTGCGATTAAGACAGTTCTCAAAGGGCCGAATATTTTTAAAGAACTGGCAACGTTTGCGCAAGCTCCCTTTAATTTCACGATATACGCAGCTAACTTGAATCGTTCTTCTGGACGTATTTTTTGTTTAAAGTCGAGTGTTGAGCATTTTTTTGTTGGTGTGACGCAAAGCTTTTTTTTATGTGGCACTAGTCAGCTGTAGATGGCTGATGTAAGCGAAGATTTCTTCATGTCCCGCTCGTTTTAACGGCTCCAGGAATTCAGCAGTCCTAAAAGCACGAAAACGCGCCTAAACTGCGTATTTCTTACAGCATTGGAAAGGTCCGAAAGCATGACAACTCACGCGGAGTCGAAAACGTGACTTAGCGAAGAAAAATAGAGATTTAAGGCTGCTTGAATTTGTTTCCCTTTTCTTCAAAGATACTGCAGGCGCATGAGAAAGCTAGGTCTAAAAGCGCGGAATAAGAAAATAGTGCAAAATTGACCTCGAGTCTCTTGGAATCGTGCTCCTCAAATGCTTTTCTTGATCACTGTATATTTAAATTCCACATTTGCACATGCTGCTGCCATCTTCTCGCCTCAACTTGGCGATCACTTGAAGGTTTTCAATCCTCACTTTAAGGTCTTCCTGCATGTGTTTTACACATATCCTGAGTGTACTATAATGCAAACGTGACTGATGCAGACTTTATTGAGCTCTTGCGAATCTTTTCCATCTCTTACATAACAAGAAATGCCGCAAAAAAAGTGACAGGGCAGAATGGTCATAATTCTGAATCCGGTTTTATGTCTGAAAACAGATACGCTGCAGGCTGGGCTCTATTTGAGTGTGCTGAAAACAATAAAGATGTCGAAGTAGATAGACGGAGGTCATCAGGGACATAGTTGTGACTTGTGCGGCATAACCACACACGTATCTTCTGTAAAGGATCCGTTGCTGCCCTTGCCCTTCAGGCGTGCTGCTGGCGCAGTCGCCTGCTCTTAGAAACCAGTCCACGCCTGGAAGTATGGCTAAGTAGGGTAGAGAGCTGGGCCAGTTCGTAAATAGTTCTTGGCGAAAAAAAAACTAGCGGAAGGAAGTCCTTACACTGGTTTTTTCTTTAAGAAGTATGGCTAAGAGGGTGCAGATCTGCAAGCTGACTGGTGACCTTTGGAGATAGTTTGTATGTTCCAGACTTTTGCATTTCGCTTTCATGGTTAAGGCTACATTTTAACTTACGAAGCAGTTTGACACCGAACATACACTTTATGGCATCAGAATGTGATAAGATGGCAGAAAGCCATCGCCTGTGGATGCCACCTTATCTACATTGCTGTAAGGTTCTTTTGATTTTATTGATAATAATTCTTCGATGGTGTTTCAAGCCGCTTGTCATATCAAGTTTTTCCCCGTGTGGATTGATGACGTACGGAACTTTGTCTGGTCTATGCGGCTGTTTTGAACATAGATAATACTATTCTGCGGTTGCTGTGCATGAAAAGTAGTGGATTCTTTAAATTCCGGCAAGCAGCCAAGCCAGCACAAGTGATCGCGTCTCTTGTACCGTGCCCATAAATACACGCTTTCTTAAATACCGCCTAGCTATATACAGAACCGGCTGTACAACCAAAGTCGAAGTGTTAATCTGCAGGCGGAAGCCACCCTTGTGAATGTCGAGTATGCATCTTGACGCTTTTATCGCATATCCACAGGAAGATTTCTGTCCTTGCGCAGAGAAGGAAAACAAACTTCCCCAAGGTCACCCATACTTCACATAACAAGGTGCAGTACTGCGACTCTGCCATAAACTAATCAGTGTTCTACCAATAGGGACCTCGGAAGACAAGTTCGGGCTCTTATTACAGGCAGCTACTTAGCGGTTCAAGTTTCGCTGCATGTCCTACGCGACGCACTGATGCAAGCCATTTCCGCGAAATGGACTTGATCGACCGTGTTGGCTATGCGAGGCGATCGATCATGTTGCATTCCACGCACTGAAGCATCCTAACACCGTAAAAAGGTCGCGCGTCACGAGAGTTTTCCTCTGCTTCTCTTTCGATAGTTCTTGAGATGGACGTCCAAAGTCTCCCAAAGCCTTCAATGTATATTTTCTCGTCAGTATTTTCGGCTGCCTCATGAAAGCGATTGATATACAGCTACGACAGGTGTTCTGCTCGTGTACATTTACCTTGCCGCATTTTGTAGGAGAGAAATCAACTTTGATTTGAATCCTTGTCCGTGGTTCTGCGCAGAGAAGCGTAATAAATAATCTTCAGTAGCAGAGAACTGGCGACCTTCACAAAAGCATTGTGGCGGCACCGGGATCTAGTCTACGAAGTGTCGCACCCCAGAGGAGCCACGCCAATCGCTTCGCTACTTTAAATGCTTGCAAGCCTTTTCTGATGTTGTTGCCAGAACATGGTTGTAACGTATATATTAGGAGGGCGGATAATTCGACGCCTCCAGTATTATACGCGATACATGAGCCGCTATGAGCCATTATGCAAGTCAGCTCAAAGAACTATGGAAGATAAGGCTCTATGCCGTGGTGCAACACTAGCAAGAACCTCACGGCACAGTTAGGCGCTAATTAAAAAGCATCGCTGGGCAGACGTTACTAAAACGAGAATTTCAATCGCGGACAGCTTTGCGAATTCTCTTTCTATAATAGCAAGGCTTGCGGCGGCATTCGTGTAAAATGATTTTCGTTACCCTAGGTGAACTGAGGTGATATAACGTTATTCAAATTTCAGTTAATTCTAATTATTTTTGCCCCACGTGCCTTAGTGATGCCCTCAGTGCTACTATAGATGGTAAAAATCGAATATAATGGCACCAAGAGAAGTAAATATTTAAGATTTTACATTCTTTACGTGCATTTTATCTACTGCTGCAAGGGCGTGGAAAGTTCTTTCGCCTGATGTTTTTTTTTTCTCCCCCTAACTTGTATTCCGGAAAGCTCACAGCTACGCTTACTTATTTAACTGCTTACCATACGTTCTGACATTTATACATAGCATTAAACCAAACTTTATATTAGAGCTTTCAGAACAACCGAGAGCATCTGTTTGTTCGAAGAAGCGCGAATGCTTCGAAACTCGGTGTTCATAGGGCGTTACTCATGGATAGATTGCTTACCAAGGAAAGCCACGCAAGCAATATTTGAAATATGTGGTCGTATTTTGCACTTGAATACAGAAAGGAAGGGTGAGTATCATAATAGTGCAGAAATAGAAATTTTTCCACCCTACATTTTCTTTTTTTATTCCAATAAACTGAGTCCGATTCCGAAAGTTTGTCGTTCGAGCGAGGAGGTGACGGTGCCTTGGACCTCCGGTGTAGAGCATCCGCGGACCTCCTACTATTGGAGGCGACCTACAACTGGCGGCGACCTGCTACTAGCGGCTGCTTCTTTATTTCTCTATCCCGGACCTGCGTTTCCATCACACCGCGGTGGTCCAGGACATTTAACAACCAGAGAACTATGAAGCCATTTGGTGACGCTCGAGCTGCATACTTGACTTCATCTTCTCCGTCACCCTGTCGAAGTCTTCGCCAAGACATCCATTTTTTGTTTTACCCTTTTATTGTGAGTCTATGGTTCGGCGCACAACGTGATGTTTCGCCATTAGTCATACATATACTCATTTTGCTTGTGTTGTTTTCTTCCTCGTCGTTCTGGGAATTCGCACCTGCAAAGAAGAAAAAAAATTGGGCAGTGGCTTAGCTCTGGTTAAGCCTGCATATACAAGCGAAAATCTGCAGTTGTGCTTGGTTTGACGTCATGGCTGTCGCAGTTCGAGCACAATGCACTGTGAGCACCACGATAACAGTGGAGGCGTTCGGCCGTCCACACACTGCCTGTACAGAGACGGAGGAGGAGACGTGCGTGTAGTAATTACGGTGCTGTCTTAGAAGGTTCCTTTAGAGACATGTACTGTGGTGTCCATTCTTCTCGGGTGTACACCAAGATATGAGAGGCAGGCATTTCCTTTCCTTAAAACCAATTTTCATTTCATTTCATTTTCCTTCAGGCCCTTACGGCGCGGTTCGGGTGTCAACCTAGATATGAGAGTTTCCTGGCGCACTGTTTGTTCTTTATTTATTTTTATTTGCGCCGCGTGTGACGTCATTCGGTTTCGCGCATCCGCAGCTTTGGCAAATCTTGACTCCGACGGCTCACGCGAAGCTCAGCTGTGGTGCGGGTAGTGAAGCTTTTCGCTTCAAAAACTGCAGTA
Source organism: Amblyomma mixtum (assembly GCF_055824585.1). NCBI lineage: Eukaryota > Metazoa > Arthropoda > Arachnida > Ixodida > Ixodidae > Amblyomma > Amblyomma mixtum. The sequence continues at coordinate 52,054,855 of NC_143012.1, forward strand.
TTGGTTCGGTTGTACCGATTTCAGTGAAGGAATATTTGTTATTTGTGAAGGGGTGGGCGATTCCTTCGAGGGCACCCTAAATAAGAGCGACGTAGAAGCTATCGATCTTTAGCACAGTAGAAAAAAATTATTTTGATGTTAAGGCTCTGTGGATTTTTTCGGTGTTGAATCAATTGTGCATGGTTTGATCGGTTGCCAAGACCGTTCTAATTGTTTTGCGTGTAGCTGGTCTTATGCAGCTTATCAGACCTTCTTGTGTAACCAAAGATTCAATTAAACACCGTCGTTTACGCTATTCCTGGGCATCAATATGGATGTCTAAAGCCCAAACGCTGTTTCCAGGATAATGCGTGTGTTTCGGCAGCAGCGGAAAACATCTGTTTATTCCCAGTGTTTATTAACTGATCCTTACTCCGAAAGATAGTTCATTAAAACTTCTTTCTGTTCGAGTCAGTACGTGCCGATTATTGAAAAAATAACGGCGGAAACACTCGCAACCACAGAACGGCAGACGAAACTATACACACAAGTGCTGGACACAGCGCTGGTGTCTATTGTCTCGCTCGTTCTGTGGTTCCGTGTGTTAGCGCTGTTATTTTATCTAGAATTACTCCCAAATGCAGCGGGCTCGGTGCAGACTTAAGTCTGCGTGAATGCTTCCTGCACAATGCTTACTTGAACAGCTGGTTTCAGCCACTTTGCTTGTGCTAGTCTTTAGCCTTCTCCCTTCATAAGCAACCTACATCTGTTGTTATTTGCGGTGATTTAGCATTGGAATCTCCGCTTGCTTTTTGCGACAAAGCCTGCTTGAATGTTTCAGCATGTTACGTTGCTCTTATCGGGAAATACGCCGGCATATTTAATATGTGTGTGCGCAGAATGCGCGATTTGAAATGTGAACTATCAAACTCTACTGTCATAAAAATATGCGAAAGATGAGCAAAGTTGTGTCATTAAATTAATTTCTTTAGTCCCTCAATTAATCGAGGCGGCTTTTGTCATCTCCTTAAATGCAAGAACAGAATGCAAGAATGCAGAATGCAAGAACAAGTGCCAAACAGCTGAGCTGTAAAACTTATTTGGATGTTTCTGGACCACTTCTAGAATTTAACAAAACGCGCCATGGTATACAAGGTTTTTTTACATATTTTGCACACTTATGCGCAGCTAACTAGACAATTAGTCCAGATTTCAAGGTACCTGGAGTCGCACAACCAGACAACAAAAATATGATTTTGGCTTCAGATTCTATTGTGCACAACTTTATTTAGGCATTGTCTCAAATTACGTAAAGCCTTACATACCTTCGTTTTCCCAAAACCTTTCTTTCTGTCGGATCAACCTCTCTTCAAAGAGCTGGAAACTTACAACTCTAGTTATAAGTAATAATGTCGCTGGTAAATATTTTGGTAGCCACACCTCTCGCATTATGCCAGAATTTTCTGAAGTTCGTGTGAGCACGGGAGCAGTAGAAGTATTGCCTTGTTGCACTCCTCTACAGGGTCAGCAGGGAGCCTACATCTATTTTTTACGCAGCCGCAGGCTGTGCACGAGGTGGACCAGCGAAAGCCGCCTGTCGTTTTAGTAAATCCAAAACACTTGAAGCTAAGCAGTGCTCACCATGTCAGGCGCACGCTACCATGCCAGGCGAATTTCAACAGCGGGGACTCGAGGGCATGCGACCGAGACCTGACGCCTCTGAGATTAAAACGGCTGCCAGCTTCCCTACCTGACATGACCCTGGCTTTCAAGCAGGCTGAGTCTCTTCAGGCGGAACTATTTAATTAATGCCCGCACAATCGTGTTTACTGAAGAGCATTTTTCAGGAGTTGGCCAGACTCACCTGTCGCCGCGCACAGACCGCGTCGTTCGCTCGCCCAGCCAAACTAAGCGCGTTCTCACCAGAGTTGATAAGTACAAAAGAAGCACTTGCGACGTTAATTGTTAGCTATTCGTAGTCCCTGTCGAACTATGTTTGGTGGTGAAGGTCAACTGAAACAAACGTAAAGCAAGAGCAGTAGTGCCTAATAAGAGCTACCTGTAGATACAGTTACCATCTTTCATGTCTTGCTGTAATCTTTGAGTACCTTAAAGCAATAATTAAGAAGGGGCCCTGAAACTCAAAGTAAAATAATGAAACCGGTCACATAGACTGATTTAGTCCTATCCTCTAAAACGACCCCCGTCCGACTTCAATAACTTCGGTCTGCTGCGCCGCACGTCTGAGAGCCGCCGCCTCAAGAGTTTCTAAACTGTCACTAGCAAGAAAGCTCCGATGTTTATTTGAACTGCCTACTCAATGCTTGGCGGTCAAGTGCGACCTTGTGGTGACCCATTTCAGTTAGGGTGCGGGAATCCATATTTGTTCACAGTATTTCTAGACATTGTAGCGCGAAGAAGTGGACAATAGTGCTAGATGGAACACCCGCGCTCGGTCCTTCGGAGATAATATACTCGATACAGGCGCTTCGTGTGAAGGCTTAGAGTCTCAGATAATTTTGTTGAAGTGCTGGCGTCCAACATTGTCCTGGTCCTACAGCCTCGCCACATTGCCTTTGCCTTAGCAAAGGGTAGCGAATGGGTATCTCGCCACCATCCACCGCAGCCTGCAAGACCCGACCCATCCTCTCCGCTATTCCCCGCTCCGTACTCGGGCCAGGCCAGCAAACGCGATGGCCCGACGACAGCGCAAAGACGATGACCTCTAGGGTGCCTGGATACGTCCTTTCTTCCCAGCTTCTTTCAGAGTGCGGACATTATTTCAAGGAGCTGTCGCCGCCTCGGCAGGATTGCGTAGCCTCACTCCGCCATTGTCTAGCCCACTTAAAGTGACTATGCAATAAATTAATTGAGATTACGTAAAGATAGGCAATCCATCACTCGTCACCCCAGCGCAAGTATTTTTGAGCTAGCATCAATAACAACAAAGTTATAGACGATTAAAAATCTCGCTCCTCCTCTCCCCCCTCAACTCGTACGCGCGGGGCACCATAAAAAATAAAAAAACAGCTCCGAGACTGGGCTCCGCCCATGAATACGTCATTCGCTGACGTTCGGTTTACGACTTCCGGTTGTCGCACTCCCGAGGAGCAGCTTGCGTCGGCAGCGTCTCTCCGGTCTCTGCGCTTTCTTGGCTCCCGAACTCGTAAATTGAAAACATATTCGTGAAGGCAATGCCCTGGCTCGCGCTTGCCCGATGGGGGATGGGGTCGCACGGCGGCTCGAGCAGACGATTTTCACCGCTGCCGGAAGTGTGCCCGTGACGTCGTAGCTGCTGCGGCTCGAGCGAATGACATCCTGAGGTGGCCTGCCGACGTCATGGGACTAGTGACGTCTGTTTTCTTGATTTTGGTTTCAAAATGGCTTCCTACGAAGATACCAAACGGCCCGCGAATTTAAAAAAATGCGATTTTTCAGAATTCATAATAAATTGCCGGCTCAGTTCCGAAGACTCATACTTGGTGTCAATGCTTCTGAGCATCAATCACTTCTAACACTTACAAGCGGCTTTTAATTCTTTGCATGGTCCCTTTAACTCAGAACCATTACCGAACCATCACGAGTTAATTTTGCGCTGCCGCCTGGCCGTGGTTTCCGGCACAGAAAGCCTAGATGTTGCATGCAGTTGCGCACCAATTATTCCACGAATGGTTGAAGAACGGTCCACTTACCAACAGAGCCGAAGCAGTCGTGGTTTCTCAGTAGTTATGGTGCTCGGGGGCGGACTCGAGGGACGCGAGTTCGTTCCCGGCCGCGGTGGTCGCATTTCAATTGAGGGGAAATGCTAGAGGCCGTGTCCTGTGCGATGTCGGTTTACGTTAAAGAACTCCAGGTGCTCGAAACTAACCGGAGCCATGCACTACGCCACCATTCATATACCCAGCTAAGTGTAACCAAGCTTTTAAAAAACACGAGGTGCCCTAGCCGTGTGAAACCAACTGAGGGTTCTTTAGAGTCGCTTGACCTAGTCTGCAGTATTTTTTTGTTTTTCAAGATTAATTAGTTAAGCTTAATTAGCTAACTTTTTAATTGTTGACTTGATGAACAAAATGTCAATGGAAAATTTGTTGATCGCTTTGAAAAACAGCTGACTGAAACCTTTGCAGCAACGTACTATTTACGTAAAGTAGGTTTTTTAACGGCCTTTAACCGTAATTCGGAGAATAAAAAAAAGCTTCCACGTGACAACCGTGCCACTTCAACGTCCCAAGATGCACCTTAGAGAATAAAATTCATTTTTTCTTAAGTCCTATCCTCAATGAGACTTTGGGTGCGCATTGGGGCAGAGATGTGAGCGAGCAGCTGGTCACGTGATAACTTTCTTTTAAGGCCAATAAATGAAGCTACGTAAATCGTACCGTGACGGAAACAGCCCTACTAGCGGTTTTTCGAGGCGATCTAAAACATCTTCATTGACACTTTTTTCCTGAAGCCAATATTTAAAAAGTTAGCTAATTGAACTTAACTAATGAATTAACTTTGAAGAATGAAAAAAATACTCGAGACTAGGCCATGCGACTCTAAACAGCCCTTAGCTGGTTTCACTGGACTAGGACACTTCGTCTTTTTTGAAAGGTTGGTTACATTTAGCTGGGACACCCGGTATAAGTTGCTTTTGGACGGTATACCCCATAAACGAACCAACCAACACAGCCGAAAAGAACCGTTAAGAGGATGGCGAAAGTCAAGCGCCATGGAGGTGGAAATCTTGGCGACGGAAAGAAACCTGTCTGCAAGAGTGCATCTAGAATCCCTAATCATCCAGACAACGGCCAACACGCTAAACAAGAATCAGGGCACGCTACATCGTATCTACATGAAAAGTTTGCAGAAGATTCCGAAGCGTATATAACCATCTCTTCTGCTGTGACAGCCTTATTGTGAACAAGGCCCCGTATGGGAGCCGAAACGTCATTTTTCATCTTTTGACTTGGTCAGTGGCCCAATTTTCCTTTGTGAATAAATAATGTTCCAGTGGAGGAGAACAGTTGTAGCAAAAATAGTGTAAGAGTCACAGACAGTACTTTGCGGTGCTCATTTATTGATTTTTGTTCGCTTGGAGCGTAGACAAGACAGGGCGGGGATACAAGACTCACATTAACACCAGATGACATAAAACAACAAAGAGCATTACCCAATGTTCTCAGGCTTGCTTCGCGCCCTGACAAGTGTTCGCTCTATATATTTATGACCATTTTTCATGTCGGGGATGTCGGCTATATTCTCCCTCTTTCCAAATGAGGTACAGCCAGCAGGTGTCCTCGTCCTCTTAATTTTACTCTAAGTACAGTCGCTCCGCAACACGCGCTATTTTGAAATTGGAATCTTCAGCTCGATCCTCATTTTTGATTAAGCGAGTATTTATAAATCTTTTGAGCTGTACACAGAGGCATGCACACTCATGTTGACAATAACAACGGCACCAAGGATTTAAGCACCAAAGAGACAGTCATGGGCAGCGCATCAGTCGAAATTTTTCCAGGGAACATGAGTTGTCCTTTCTTGACAGGTCTCGAGGGGGCTACAACATTTGGATTAAGACAAGCAATACAATTTTCTCAGGGCACGCAGGAGTGAACATTCTCAAGAGGTCTTGTCACATAAACAGCACCATGACGCATGTGTAACAAACGTTGACCACAAAAGGTTGAAGGCGAGGGCATATAGAGTTTTTTTTTTACTCAAAAGGTTTCGATAATGTCATGTGTGGCACACGAGTCGTGTCAGTTGAAGAGTGAACTCCTTTACTTTTGGCGCATTTGCAGTTTGCCTTTAGGGCACAACCTCGAGTGACGGACGGCGTTCGTTTTCGTGAACACTCGTTCCAGCTAATGAAATGATTAATTACCACACAAAGAAAGACGTCCGCAAAAATCATTGGGCTCAAGGCAGTTCACACAGGTGCATTTTCCCAGGCTCAAGTGATGACACTCATAGACGCATCTTCAAAAATTAAATGTATCATACATGTATTCATAAAATGAGTTTTGGCGCATATGAACAACTGATGAATGTCAAATGTAGATGCTAATACGCACACGCACACTTCATGCAGCCTGACTGACAGAAAGAACAGGTGTAAAATGGCATAAAAATTACTGTAAGCAAACTCTACACTCGAGGTTCCTTTGGCAATATGAGATTCGAATGCGGTGGATCCACAATGGAAACGCTTCAAAGAGCAGCACCTCCTTGAAAGTATAGTCCTGAAATAATACTACTCATCACTGCACAGCTTCACAACAGTTCTAAAATAATCTGATGAACAGCGCGCTAGCCAGCTCTTCTCGAGTCACGTATTGCGTATTTGAATCGGCGATCCGCAGCAAGTGTTCGTGAATCTGAAGACTGTATATCAGTGGGTGATCTGGACTGGCGACTGATATCTTTCTTCATTACGAATGAAGAGAGCTGTGTGGTCACTGAGTTGAATACGCCATTAGACTCGTTAGCCAGCCGCTCCGTTCCACAAAACAATCTGGCACGCGACTATGTACAATGGCAAAAACGTCGAGTGTCATAACTTTCAAACTATAAAGCGATTTCGAGCCGACCGTTGAATGCTGCAGCCAGCACGGTTTGTCAGCATTCTGGACGCCATCTTCCTAGGAAAACGTACAACGTTCAGGCTCAGTGCTAACTATACTGACGCCTCAGGGCACGTTGGAAAATCTTCATGATGGGTCATGTAGGACACTTTTGCTGTCATACAACAGAAATGGCCCGAAAAACAGTGCATCGTAGAGCTTGGCTCTTCAAATACTGTAGACGCTATTCTTGCCTGTTTAAAAAAAGTTAAGCGCAGCCATTATACATATTTTTCTTGGGTAGACAGTTTCTCGGGAAATTTCTGAATGGAGCTTAGTTTCACTCCTGCGTGATGACTACATGGAATGCACCTTTGAAAGGTATTATAATCATTGTTTTATTTTACGATCGGCCCTTCTAGGTACCGGTGATCTCCGTGGAGAGAGTAATATAACGTAGAATGTGTTTTTGGAATCCCGCACATTCATTAACACGGTTTTAGCTGCGGTCCGATTAGTCGATAAATGTACCTCTACAATGCAACCTCTAGGAGTCCCCTGTAAAAAGCATACAGGACTACCTGGCGAGGCTGCAAGGATCATGTGCCACGTGTTCAGTCCACGGCTTCTTCGGCACCCTTCGCTTTGAGCCACTCAGTAGAACGTTTAGTCCCCACTGAACACATTCTGCGACCACCTAACCAAGGCGCCTCCACCAACTAAGCACTCATGGATCCATAGGCGAAGCCCTGGAGTTTCTGAGCCAGCTCCAGCCCGGACACAGAGCCGCACTTCGAGGTGCTTACAGGAAGTCCTCAATGGTAGTGTCCCTAGATCGAAGATGCTGTTGGGCGGCTTTCTTCTTGGCTCCTTTAACAACACCACCGCCGGCTGGTAAGTGCAGAGCGCCGCGTGGGTGCTGCGGCGGGCAGGACGATTGTCACAAGGCGAGCGGGTCACCCGGTAGCGGTGTCATCGAGGACGGTATGGCGACCGTCGACGTGGCGTAGGACGTGAAGGTGTACGTCGAACCGAGGCGTGTGGTACCGTTCCTGGACGAGCACCGCTTGTTGGTAGCCGCCGACTTGACGCGGCAGCGCGACTGAAAGCAGGTGCGATGGCAGCATCGCACCATGCGCCGTCGGAACTTGCTGGACATGAAGCAGTAGACGATGGGGTTCAGACAGCTATGCACGAACGGGAGCAGGTAGAAGAGAACCCGCACAGCGTACACGCCGTGGTTGAAGACGTTGAGGCAGCACTTGACGACGATCTCCATGACGAGCCGCGGACCCCAGCACAAGAGGAACAAGATCACCACGAGGATCAGCATCTTGATGACCTGTAATAACGGCAAACGTAGTATTTAAAGCGTTTTCTTGCGTACGAGGAAGCGATAGCTTTGAATTTGTGGAACCCCAGGATTATGTGCGACCTCTTTCACTTTCGTGCGGTGAGAACAAGAGTTTTTCAATGAAAATGAGTCAGACACGCTCTGTCGGAAGCCTTCACCGCTAAATAAATACTTTATGCGAGTGCAAATTTTTGCATTTCCAAAATTTTATTACTACTCACCGTTAGTAAAGCCGTTAATATGTTTCGCCTTCATGTTTTTTCAAGCTAAAGTGCCAGATTAATCAAACCACATTAAGAGAGTTAACTGCCGAGCTAGTTTGTTTTCAGGCATATTAGCGGGACTTTCTTGCGCACGAAGACACAAACAAGAAAGAGGACAACAGGGGCACTTGTTGTCCTCTTTGTAGTGTTTGTCTTCGTTGCGCTGAAAATCCCGGTAATGAATCAAAACACAGCATCTGAATTAAATTTGAGCGAACCAAAGACCGTTGCGTCCTCACAGTTGCCTTCCGACTGTCTCCGCATTAGAAAAGTTCGTAACTCTTCCCTTTTCCTCACGTACAGACGCCCACAGACTTAACACGAATGACGGAATACGTGGCCTGGACTGCCGTCAGCGACAAGTGATAGTCATCGGGTGCGAGATAATGCTCCCGGAATGTTTGCGGTGCCTGACGATAGGAGGTGCTAAGCGCGGCAGCTTAGCGGGCAATTCCTGGTTGCCGCGTAAAGAAAACTGTAAAGAGCGTTGCCGGGGCCGTGGAGGCCGAATCGGCGAGCAAAAAGCGCGTAAACGCCCCTGACGAGCGCGCTGTCCACGCAGCAGACACAAGCGGAAAAGGAGTAAAAGCGAGCTGCGCGCCAGCTTTCGTCAACCACCGCAAACATACCGAGAGCATATTGTCTCGCACCAATGACTACCGCTTCGTGGCGCTGACGGCAGTCCAGGCCACGCTTTCCGTCATTCGTGTTAAGTCTGTGGGCGTGTGTACGAACATGAGCAAACTCCTTTGTGACATTAAAGTACAGGCGTGGAAGATCGTAGTGGTATTGAGGACCGTACCTGTTGACGAGCCTTTTTTACGTCCCTGATGTCCGAGTTGGCGTGGCCACGGAGGATCAGTCTGCAGTTGGGTTGCTGCGGGGCCGGACTGGGAAGTGAGCCTAGCCGGGGCGTCGTGGGTCCTTGGCACTGGTAACTGCAGCAAAGAAGCAGCTCAGTCAAAACACGCGCCATATTATTATTTTCAGTAGGACGCAGACGTGTTTCTTAGACGTAGTTCACTTCTGGACATTCGGCAATTTAATATTGCAGTCACCGATAAAGCTTACATTCTTGGCAAACAAGAACCGCTACCCCCGCCTCTCTGGTGCATGCAATCATCATAGGTAATTTAGGAAATTATTACACCCTGTAATTACTCGTAAACTGCGCACGTCTCAAGTCAATTGCAGAGCTTAGAGTCTTATTTCCTGTTAAATACTCATTTGTATTCGGTAAATTGCATCGTACCTTAGTAGGAGCTGGTGTATGGGGCGTACACCGTGTATTAACGCCTCTTGCTGTATTCGAGACTTACAGCATAACATAGTCCCCTACGGGGGTTTAGTACAGCGCCGTGTCGCTGCGCATCCAGAGTTCGCCATAAGGGCGCCAGAGGACGCCAATTACCGGCAAGCAGCATGCACGCCCGCTGCGTCGAGACCAATCAGCGCGTGCGCACTGACGGCGTGCAGAAGCGGATCGTGGTAGTAGATATCGCGTCACGCTATTCTATGACAATCTATTGTCCGTCATACTCTAGCCATATTTCAAATTAGGTGCAGTGCCAGCCAGTGCGAAGCGAATATGAGTAGTGTGGATACCTGAACTTGGCAGACTGTGTCAGCTGATCCATGGTCTTGGTGCTGACCCAGAGCTCCAGGATGACCCAGGAGTAGCACACGATCATAACCACCGAAGGAAGGGCAAAAAGCGTGACCAGTCGGTACCACGACACTGACTGGCCTTGCCAGTCGTGCTCGTCTTTACAGCTGTAGATGGTCACGTTCACCCGCAGGTTCGTGAACGTCGTTTGGATGACGTTCTGCGTGTCGGAAAAAAAGATGATACCGGTAATGCAAGGGTTTTATCTCTAGTAAGAACATTGCTTGGTTAATTATAAGAATCGGATTTGTTATTCTCATTAAGCAACTACGCAGTCTCAAAAGTGGGGTGTCTTGGCGATATCGCTAGACATTCTCTGGGGCACTAGGACCTGCCCACATGTATTTCGTCCACATGTATTGAATAATTCTGTCCGCACATTCTGTCTAGATGGCTTTCGCGATGCTGTTTAAATTAGAAAGGCACCACTGCCCCGGTTGTTCCCAGGGGAATTCACAATAACGCTGGCTGTGCTAGTGGCTTGTAGTGCACTAACAATGCCTGATAAGACAAAACTAGGATCAAAGGCACGGCTTCAATTTCCGATTCTATCAACGTTTATTTCTGTATTATTGACCAAAATATGTCATCGTGGCTAACATTCTTCTGATGTCAGCCACTTTATACCATTTATTTATAGCACTTCTATAGCAACAAAGCTACCTCCCTAACTGAGGATGCATTAAAAATTCTCTAAGTGCATTTTGAGTAGTGCTCTACCAGGAGTGTTTTGTCCTTTCAAAATCGGCGCATTTTAGGCTCTCAGCGGATTTTCATGGTCTCTCCAGGTGAATGTTGCAGATCGGGCACCGTTACATGCCGCTCTAAACGGATTGGGAGCGGCGCTATCATTTTCCTTTATTCGCTCCTTGGCACATAGCTATAGCCCTCTAGACAAGCCTCCTGCCGACCGCACAGCGTCCCTCTGTGTGAAGTTTCATTTCTACTACAATGTTACCACTATAGCGATAAATGGCGTAACTGGATGGAGTACTGTCCTAGATGCTATTAATAGTGAAGGCCATGCTTACAAGTCTAAATTTTCTTGCGACATTTAATAGAAAGCGCGGGTACTGCGGCTTACCTTGACAAAAAGCATGGGCAAGGCGACGACTAGGGAGACAAGCCAGACGCCCCACATGAGTCGCTTGCAGTTGCTCATGGTGCACACGGTGCGGGAGTGGATGGGGAACACGATCACGACGAACCTGTGGGTGGGCCAAATGTACAATATAGGAGCTGTTTTTTTTACATATTTGCTTTCCTAGATAAGCCAATGTATTAATCTTGTTTTCTCAGGATATCTGCTGCCCCTGCCCGAAGGTATAAAGCTGAGATGTGAATAAGCAGCTGAGGCTTGTAGATTCATTAATTGTCTGCAGAATAAACACGTCGTGCAACGTTAAGGATCAGTGTGCATATATGATCCAGGGTTATAATGAGTACCTTCTGGCGAGGGGCGCAAATTGCGCAAATAATGCTTGCTCATCGAGATATCAAGAATGAAATTAAAAGACGTTTCTGGGCCCTTGCGGGCCGCTTGCTTGTAATCATTTCTTGCTGAATCTGCCCTTACGTTTAAAAGTGCTCTTTTATTTTCACTCACCATGTATTTGCGAATGCATATTCCTTTATTTTGCTATATTATGCAACTAAAAAAAATTTTCCTAGGAGGCTGATCACGCTCAAGAATTGCTGAGAACGCTGCTGAGACACTACTCTTCACTCTGTCTACGTTTAAGACTAGACCCTAGGAGGAGGACGAAATTCAAGCAAAAACACAGCGGAAACACCACTGCCGACCCCCTTTAAGATCCAGAAATCACTCCATGCTCAGCCTCCTTTTTAGACAAAAATCTCGCGCGGTAAAATAATTACACTGGTAATATTCAATTAATTAAAGACAAAAACAATTATAAAATAAAAATAAAAATTCCCGTAAGCCCCTTGGTTTCAGTGAATGTTGGCTTCTCCCATATTAGTGTTCAACAACGGCGCAGCAAAAGTAATCCGCTTACCTTTCGAGCGTGACAGCGACCATGTTGAGGACAGAGGCGAACGCTGAGACCGTCTCGGCGTACGCAGCTAGCTTGCACACTGTGCCGGTGGCGTCCCACCGGACCACGAAGTAATGAGCGACATCTAGCGGCGCGCAGATCGTCAGAAGCAGCAAATCTGATACCGCCAGGCTCACCAGAAACACACTGGTGACGTTCCTCGAAGTCTTGTCACCAGCCATCACCGAGATCACCACCAGGTTGCCACTAACACCGATCGCGAACGTCACCAAGTATGTCACCACGATGAAGAAGAAGTACTCGTTCATCACCCACGGCACCAGCATCTCCTCGGGGTATTCGAAGTACACGTGGTCGGGCGGTAACTGGGGGGAACTCAGGTTCCATGGTGCGGTGCCTTCAGGTGAAGGCGTTCGCCAGGTCGTGTTGAGACCAAGTCCCTCGCAGTCTGTGACGATCGCCGTATCGTTCAGGGTGAAACAGTCCTCGGTTGAGGGGGCTTCCATAGTGGACGGAGGCCACGGAACAAACATTCGTGATGGTGTTTTGCTGATCAGCTCTCAGCAAAGTACTTAAGTCCGGGCGAGCCTGGTTCTGCTGCCGAAATCACTTCTTGTTCGCCAACACTCCAAGCCACCTATTGAGCAAATATTTGTTGAGAGATGACAGACCCTGACTGGCCCCTCTTGAGTGCCTAATTGCTTAATAAACGGGCTAACTCAATGAAAGCAATTGCCGCTCGAGGCTGCCTATGTTGGTTGTTCTGAACAGGCTAACTGCTCTTGAAACCTTTTCGCTCAGAGGTGGCTGGCCACTTGAACTGAAAAATGTGTTGCAGCAGTCTACAAGTGACCGACTTTCTGGTGACGAAAGCTGGCCATTAACAGTTGTTTGATACTAGCAGTAGCGAGTACTCGCACTTAAAAAGTTGCAAAGCTTGAGATGCGCCTCTCGTTATTTAATATTCCAGTAGAAAATTGGAACTGGTGTAGGGCGTTTCGAAGCCATTCTACATATAAGTGCTCAGATTTGCGCTTGTAACAGCGTTTAGGAGCTCTGGTTTGTTCTGTTAGTAGTTTGAGAGCGTCTGATATGTACTAGCTACCGGTATGACCGGTACAACCTGTCAGTATGATGGAACAAGAGGCCCTGGAAAATTTTGACTCGTCGCATTGTATACTTAGACGACTGCAGGAGGTGTCAGTTCTTTCCTTTATAGCTTACCTTAGAAATTCAGTAAACTTCTTTTCCTTCTAAGACAACGTCTGACTCCAAGGAGATGAAATTGAGAGTGATCTCTGACGAATGCGCTAGTCAGGCACACCGGTTTGTGCCGCGAAAAGCCCGTTTGATTGACTTGGAGTTTAACTCGAAGTACTTCAACTCCCAGACACCAAGAAACTGCTCTTTTGGCTTCTTCAAAACTTTACGTCAGGTCGTTCAAACTATTTGAAGAAGTTCTCAAATCGAGCGTCTAAACTGCCAGCTAGCGTTTTTGATAAGCACGCGCATGCACTAAAGTGGTCCTTGGAAATAAGCCGTTAAGACCGAAAGGGACGTCTTCGCAGGGTCGTTTGATGAGCAGGTCTTTTTTGCGCCGGAGGCTCTGGACTGTCGTCAGTCTGATGAAGTGCCGGCCCACTTTGCCTGCATCCGCCTCGTTTGTGCCGTTCCCCTTCTTAGCGTCACGTTCCACTGAGTGAGTGCTTTGCTGCCAGCTTCCGTTTACGACGTCGTCGAGCAGTGATGAAGAGGAACCGTCAGGAGCAGGCCTCTCGAATTCTTGCACGCAACTCCGATTTCCGGTCTTCTCTTTACGAAGAACCTGTGTAGAGGTAGGTAGACAGCAGGAAAGTGAGTTTGAACTGCCGTCACTGGATTTATTCGCACTTTATGTCAAGTCACTACACGTGCTCGTTGGGCTCAAGTTGTGCAGTTGAGATTTCCTTTACAGCATAACATGGCTGCCAGCTACACAGCAATAAAGCATGCACAGTATACCCTAATATTCTGTTGACTGTAATCTGAAGAGGCGGTAAACTTGTTTCAAACCAATGAAAAGAAACCCCTACAGCACAACGGTGTTGATCGACGTGTTATCAAATAGACGCATGAGGTATGTAGTTCAGGACGCTTACAGTTGCATAATCAGGTCCCATAATGCGCCGTTCTTCTATGAACTAAACGCAAAACGTGGTTAAAGCCGTAACGCAATTTTATTTCTTCCTCATACAACGTCGTCTGAAAAGCGGCCAGGGAGCAGTTGTTTCGAAGCAATGCTAGACATTTCAAAAGGTCACGAGCAGAAAACCAAACACCATCATACTGCGGCCGCCTCGATGTTCACGAAATCAAACTGACCAGCGGCCCTAAAACTGGTATTAGTACTCGAATCGACGAGGCCGAGAGCGCTCACAAAAGAGGCTACAGCGACGGTTATAGCGGTGGTCACCCTTCGAAAGTTCAGAATGCAGGGAGAGCGACATTTTCTCTTTTCATGACATTTCCTTCCTCTATAAATGCACTCATGTGCAAAGGGCGCCACGAATTTGCAGAGACGGAAGCGTTCCGCCCTTACCATCCCGTTGCGATCGTTCCAGCCATCCTCAGTGGCGTTCGCTATAGCGGCATATATGTTCTACTGCTGGCCGCATCACAGCATGAATTCATGCGTGAGAAGACTTCTGGAGAGCCCAAATAACACGACTGTGCTCGAGGGTAAGAATTCCTTGAACCCTATATTTTTTGTGTTAACCAGGTGCAATTACGTTTATCAGGGGTTTTGAGGAGAAGAAATACAGGAACTGCAGCTGCATTTATGACTGTCAGCAGCTTCTAGAAATCCCTTCTCAGGTAAATGGCGATTCGGGCCAGAAAGCGAATTCGGCTTTTTTTTTTCTTGGTCTTCCGAAAAAATGAAAAGCTTCTCAAGAGATTTCAAAAACATCATTCAAAGATTAATTGCTTAGTTCTTGTTGCTACTTCCTCATGGGAGAGTGATACCTTTATTTCAGCGCGAAAAGAAAGAGCGGTGATGTGCGCAGCTCATAAAATTTTAGAGCCTTCTTTAAGACATTCAATCACGGAGAACCGCTGAACGATGCAAGCCACTGAACCATTCATGAAGGAAACTTGATAAAAGCCGTAAATAACAGAACAAGCAGATTTGAGGGAAATTAATTATTTCTTTGTTTTTTTTTCAAGTACAAAGTTGCGTTCTTTTTTGAGGCAATTGGAATTGATTAATCCCTTTAAGTTCATGAAGAATTTGAAATTAGAGCTATAACTGATGTCAAGACTGATCAAGGCTGTGCAGAATAATGACATCATGTCCTGGGGACAAACACGCAATGTGTGCGCTAGTAGTCTACTCTTTAATGAAGGCGTTAGGAACAATGCCGAAATAGTTCCAGCCTGACGCACATGTAAATGGAATAAGTCAATACCGTTTAGTTCCTTACTTTACATATTCAAAAAATCATGAAGACTTCAGCTACTGTTCCACCTTTATTTTCAGTGTTGCCGCCTCGCTACAGATTGTATACAGTACATGACGCTGATCTCCGAAAGGAACACACTACCGACCTCTGTGCTCCGGAATCTCATCACATTTTTTTTTTTCGTTTTCATCACAAAGCAGGAGTTTCGCGTTCCCTGCGACTGCGTCTCGTGTTAGGCTTGTGTAACATTTAGGACTAATGGATATCTGAGCAACAAGGGCCGGAGACAAAGTGCGTGCTATCCTCTCTCTTGTCGCCATGGTAACTCTCATTACCAGAGGTGTCCGCGCACGAGTGCTTTTCACCCGAGAGGCGGGTAGTGGGCGGTAAGGAACGCAAGGTATCTGCGGGGCATCATTCTCCACTGCCGTGATATGTAGCACCACATTCTTCTTCTTGGACGCATTCCAGCCATCCGCTCGGGCGACCAGCTAGCAACGAAATGTTCCTGTTTGCCCCGCAAGCAGAGGCCTTCTTCATTCTTTACTCCCCACAGGAGGGGCCGTGCCACTGTTTGAGCAGTTATCTGTAGGAGCGTTGTTAATGGAAGCTCCGAGCTGCCACTTTTTAATCGAGCACTCTAGGCAGACATAACTTCACAGTTCAAAAATAAGGCACCCTCCGCGGTAAAACGTCCTATCGCTCCACTTGTGAGTGTTCTGTTGTATTCTGACTGTCAGTAGCTTTTGTGGGGTTGGGAGAGAAAGATTGAAGAGGCGGAAGAGCTTTTTTATCGTTTTAGACCTTCACATTTTGCGGCAACATAACATAGCCAACAGTTCTGGACAAAAGCATTTTTGAACGGGTTTAAATCTTTTATGTGCGCAACTTTTTTTTAATGAAATATTTCATTATAACAATCAATACATCCGCAGATCACCCGAAGGCAGTGTTGCTATTAACGTTTTTGCTATAGATCGTCAGGAGCGTTCCCCATTGGATTTCTATGGCGGTCTTCACTGTTGGGCCCGATCCATAGAAACACTTTAAAAGACAAATTTTTCTGCATATCAGAAGAATCAACCATTGCATTCAACAATTCAATATCAGTAACTTACAATTTTTAAATTTTCAAAATTACTGTCCCAGAATGTTGGACATGTAAACGTTTAAGATTTACTTTCAATCTGTAAAGTACGAATAGTCTGTAAAGTACCTGCTGGCCCATGCAGCTGCAGTGCTGCAAGGTTTGCAAAGTACTTTGGTCTGCACAAGGTGGAGTGAAGGATGCATTTTTTTTCAAGCATTTCACCCCAGAGAAGCCGCGAACCCAAACCGGAAAACGTTTATCTTTGCAAAAAAAGACTCGCAAAGCTTTCATAAACGGTGAACGCTGGTATTGTTGCTGGCTTATATTAAATATTTATTGTTTAACATTATTCAGACTCATTTGTAATTACTTTTAGCTCTCGCACGGAACCATTATTGTTGAGCGAATGTCAGAATAAAAAACTTAGTATACATTTCATAAAAAAAAAAACGATTGCGTTTGGTGACGAAAACTATTGTGAAGAAAAGAGAAAATGAGGGTAGTAAAAAGCACTTATTTCACAAGATAGTCTATAGTACTAATCATTCGACTCTCCCTCCCACCGCACCTCGCGCCGTTTAAACAAACATCTCAGCTTCCAACGCCTTTCAGGTAAAACCGTTGCATTCAATTCATCCGCTTTGCCGCAGGCGCTGGAATAGTTCACTGGAATAGTCTTCCGGAACACATCATCAATATTCGTGATCCAGCTTCTTCTAGGACCGAAATAACAGCCATTTTTTCTAATTACTGACGCGTCAATAACTATTGTATAATGATGTTCTTATTGTTTTATGGTGAGTACTAACAGTCAGTTGGCATTGTGTAATGATGTTCTTATTGTTTTATGGTGAGTACTAACAGTCAGTTGGCATTGTGTAATGTTCTTATTGTTTAATCAGTACTAACAGTCAATCAGCATTATATAATCATGTCATTCATGCTCTTGTTATTACCCCTATTTATGTAATACCCCCTCACACAATACTACATGTTTGGAGCCTGTGAGGCAACGTGCATAAATAAATAAATAAATAAATAAATAAATAAATAAATAAATAAATAAATAAATAAATAAATAAATAAATAAATAAATAAATAAATAAATAAATAAATAAATAAATAAATAAATAACCACACGAAGAAGAAAAAAGACACTTAGAAATGAAATACGCGTTCATATACACAGAAACCTTCGTAATCGGCGAGAAACAGCACAATTCACGCTTGGAAATACGGCACATGATGTGCAGCAGCTATTTTAAGATGCACCGGAAGTCACTAAATGCTCCAGTTTGGAAGAAAGAATGCACATATACCCGAATAAAAGATAAATTTAGAATGTACTCATTTGCTTCAGGGGAAGCGAGAGTGTCAATTTCGAGAATTGAAGAAAGCACCGCCACTGTCAAAATAACTTTATACGTATTTATTTTCAGTTGCAAGGGTTTCTTTATCTATAGCAGTCGCCGCAATCAGCTCGGGAGGATAAGTACAGCAGAAGCAGCGAAAGCAAGGAACAGCCTCGTCATAGAGTACAATGTAGCCAACGCCCCAGGTTCAAGCCCACCAGAAAGAATGACTACATCCGGTTCTTGTTTCAGCTTCGCCTATGTTAAATCGCATATTTCTTGTTCTGTTACACCGGCGGCAACTCTGTTTTGAAAGTATAAATACTAGCGTCGTTAATAACAAAAGCAATCTATAAACGTGTCTCTTAATGACGCCGCTAGCTGTACTGGATAAAATGTCTACCAGCGTGCTAGTTACGTCTTACCTGCTTCCTTTAGCGATGCAACGATGATAGTGGTGTACATATTAAAACGCTCTTCTAGCTAAACAAAAACATTTCGAAAGCTACCGACGACCTTCAACCAAAAACTATGTATGTGAAACCACTATTTAAACATTTTTCAGATATTTGTATGCGTGCGCACGTTCAGCAAGCAAGGGAAGGTGAACACACAAATGCCCACAGACAGCACAGCGTAAGTGGTCTTTCAACTCCGTAACAAAATACCGCACCGTTAGAGGCAGTTCGTGCGGCTTAAATGCCGTTCCCACGAAGCAGTATTTTCTTGAAACCTCATTTACAGCCCTTCGGGGCTAACTACGTTATATGTTCCATGCCCACGTGCCTTCTTTCGCCTTTCATCGTGCGTCCAAACTTAATTTCCCGTACTTTAATTCCATTTGACGGCCGCTGAACGCCATAAATAAAACCATGCTTACAGAGCGAACCTAATTACACGGCAATTTCAGCTCCTTTCAATTACACCTCGGAGACTGGAGCGCAAGTTAAACGGCTGGGCAGTGTTGGGCGGCTCATTAGCTCTATCCTGTCAATTATTTAAGAGCGGAACGCACTAAGTTGTTCGTGTGAAGTAGTTCCTTTTGGGAGGTGAGCACAGTACCGGAGAGACAGCGCAACTGTACACTCTTCTCGGACACTTAAGTTCGCACCCTGAATAGTTACGCATTTGCCGCGTTGGCTCAGTGGTTATGGTGCTCGGGTGCTGAACCGATAGACGCGGGTTCGATCCCGGCCGCGGTGGTTGAATTTCTTTGGAGGAGAAATTCTAGAGGCCCGTGCACTGTGCGATGCCAGTGCACGTTAAAAAACTCCAGGTGGTCGAAATTTCCGGAGCCCTCCACTACGGTGTCTCTCATAGCCTTAGTCGCTTTGGGACGTTAAACCCCATAAACCAAGCCAACCAACCAACATTTGGCTGGTATACCTTGTCCTTCGCTTGCACTAACTTTCATTGGGAGTTATGGGATACCAAGGTGCAGCACTTATTATTGAACATGAGCATATTGAGCAATCCCCTATTGTAGAAGGTAAAATTATTAGTTACAAGCATCCATTCGCCATCTGTGGATTGCCTCGGTATCTATGTAGATGAAATACAGGTTCCGCTTATGAGCGCTTAGAACGACGTCGAAATGCCTTTCTTCATTCATACAGAGTGTTCGTACTGGTACAATCGCCCAACGACTGATCTCTTTAGAATTTATACAGCAGTGAAAAAAGTGAAATTTGCACCTTTCAAACGTCTTCTTCATGATGCTGATAAAAGTTTGCGCTTTGTACGAAAATGTTCATTCTTTTCTCTGTCGAATGTTTTCAACAGAAACTACCCGTTGGTCTGTATTTATGTAACCGTAAAATACCGATGCATTTCGTCACAACCAAACATTTTGTGATTCCATCAGTTGTTTCGTTCGCAGTTTTTGTTCAGCATGTACTGAACCTGTCGAGGTGGTTTCTTGATGTTAGGCATCACATTGCTGCTGCAATGTCATTGAGCGTAAGCTCGCTGCCGCCGCTCCGTTAAAGTTTCACTGCTTCCCATAAGCCCACCGAATCGAAGCTAACGGCTACAGGGCGGCGTTCGCTCTTCTATTCTCAAGAGAGTTAAGCGTTTCTCGTTAGCTTCGTGCATCACGCTCGAGCTACATTTGTACGGGCTGTTCTTAATCCAAGCTTATTGGTATACTCCATGTAAAACTCAATTCTTTTCCTTCTTTTGGGGCTGAGTAAGAAAGCTGCCTTAGTGTAGTTCTTTCAATATATTGTATAACACACAATAAAGGTTGTGCAAATACCTATTTTACAAAAAAAAGCGAAGGGCTCATTCCAAGCACAACCAGTGGACACAAGACCATGTTCAAGAACCAATACGCGTAAACGAGGCAGATTAATGGACGTATATTTGGCGGACGGGAAACGGTGCGCTATTTTTCAGTAAACTTCCTTTTCTTCATCTGAAAATTTAGCCTTCAATGAGGTTTCTGCTTAGAAAACGTCTCAGGTTGAGGCAAATATTTGCGATGAATACAAGCGTTTATGGAGATTCTGCTTTCAATTTTTTCTCATAACCACAACAGTTACGCAGTGTTAAAGCCTACTACGAAATTAATGCTCAGGCTACAGCTTAAGCATGTTGTCCTCGGTGGGCTGTAAATAAGCACATTTTTACAAGGCTGCAAGTAAAACGTTTTTGCCGTTGTTCCTAAAAGTAATCACGTAGTTATTGGTGTCCCTTTTTACATTAGTCCATTCAGTAAATATTTCCTTGTCGTGGCCACAAAGAAATTCAGTCCTCAAGTCTGCCCGGAGGGCAGCGGGTTAAATTAAGCAACTCAGTTTGGCACAACTACAGTAAGCTGAACACAATTAAGTTAACGAGCATACAACTGTCTTTTGCAGAAAATGCCGAAAAATAAACGCAGTAGTGAAATCTCAATGCATAAAAGAGAAAAACTTGACGGGCTGATGAAGTGGCGCTAAAAATTTCAGGTTTCCAGGAAGGACATTTCTTATATTTGGCATAAGTGAAGAAGCTATAAACAATACTTTGCATGTGTTTTCAGCAGGTGACGATCTGTTCCCTGTAAAGCCCACAGCAGCACGATAACCGCCTACTGACTGGCTAAGTTTCAAGAACTTACAAATCATTTGCTAGTGTGCAGTACGACGCAACGAGAGGTGCCATTCGGTATTAAAAAATGGTGTATGGTCGTTATTCTCTCGGCATCTACGATATTATACAGCCATTACTAACCAATTCTGTTTCTACTGACTCGAGCAGGTCTCATGTGCAGGTCATACGTTACCCAATATTCAGCCACACAGGTATACTATCTTTCACTTGCTCTGCACAGGCGTACCTTCCGCTACTGCATCTTTAAAAGGCGACCTTTATGAGCTTGTTTAGATGAGGACCTTGATATTGAGTCTTTATAAACCTAGCGTTCGTCAGCCAATAACAAGTTTTACGCGAATAAAGTTGATCCGCCACCAGCATTTCTTGAAAGCGCAACTTGTACTTGTAGCAACAAGAAGAGTGACGCCGTCTATTTTGTGCTGGCGATAAGTTAAACTTAGATGTTTTCCGCTACAGTTATCTTGATACCAAAAGAGATCAGATTTCTTTAGGGATGCAATTCTTCCAATAAGCAATATGGCTCATGTTTAAAGAGGTTCCCTACCTTTAAGTTCCACCTTTAATAAAGTGATTCTCAAATAAAAGATCGCTTAAAAGAAGTAGCTGCCCTAGACTGAGACATTTGTTCCCATCAACACCGTTAATGTCTTATTATACGAGCATGTGATGTTTTTTTGACAGAATTGTATTTCATATCTCTGGTTGCCGCCCACGCTTACACCACCACGAAACGCGGGTGATGTTGCATTACTTACATAGTTTTTATTCCTCAGACCTCGCTGGCGAAATGGGGAAAGAGAACAACAAAAAAACCCCACTTGGTCTACCAGTCAGACGGCCGTTTGCTATATCTATCAATACAGGGCGCCTTTATACTCAATAGTTTGAAGCTCAATAAATTAACCTTCCTTCTACAGTGATGTCTTTAACTCGATATTCTGGCCCGACCGTTCAAAAACAGCTTTAACTAATCAGTGGTCGACTGCTTCGCTTGCGCTTCTGAAGTTGCAGTACACGACGGCATGCCAAACGCACGACTTCGCGCATGTTCGTAATTTGATTGCCTTCGCCTTGCTAGTTGTGTGTCCGGTGCCGCATTCCATCGAAATTATGTTGCACGCTAATAGGATGATCGAATACTTCAGGGTAAGCGCTCAGTTAACTGGTATCTGTCGTGAGAATTATCCGGGGCATAAATTTTCACATACTTTTCATGCTTGTCAAAGCTCTTTCCTCCGCACAGTGCAACTAGTGCTAATAGGAGGTTCTAATCTTTCAACCTCGTTAGGCTATGTATCGGACTTTACTGCCTACTTAACATCAGCGATATAAGGACGCACGTTTTTTGCAGTCCATTTTGGACAATATTCACATTGTCGTGTAAAGCGATTTAACATCATTATATCCTTCACTGCGAGTCATATTAGGAAGGTAGCTGCGGCCGGATCGATTCTCTACACATTGAAAACATTCATGTGCAGAGATTTTAATGTGCCAAACGATCACATCATTCACCATCTGCCAAACGATCGCAGTTGTTAGTATGGAACCTGAGCTCGATGCTGCATCATGCCTCACAGTCTATACATAATAGTAGCGCTTCGGTATCTGAACCTTCCTTAACCGGTGAGTGTGCACTGATTCAGGAATTAAAGGGCTTTATTTTGCCGGCATGCTCTTTATTCTGTTTTCAGAAGTTGGCTACAACCACTCTCCGAATATCTATCAATATTTCTGAATATCAACAACCGTGAGTCTTTCAATCGTCCATCCGAAGATGTAAATGCGTCGACTCTGCGATGACCATTCCAGCGTCGTAATCAAACTCCTCTCTCGCCTCGCTGCGCGTGTTATCAAACGGACAGCGCAGTGGAGGTAAGCAAGGATTTCAAGGTTTGCCCTTATTTGTCTGTGTATTAAAGCCGTTGCACCGTGCTTATAAAAAGAAAAATCAGAAGACTGACAAGCAGTGAATGTACGGCGTCTATGTTCAAAATCAGACTTAGTACGCATTTTCTTCTCGATGTGTGCAGAACTCTGTCATCAGTTATATTCCTATAGAGGCAAAGAACATGTCCTGCTTGGCGAAGCGACGCGTCAGTATTCCAGCGACTGTCAGGCAATCTTCTTAAACGTGCGAGCAGCTGGGGCTTAACACGTCCTTACGCACCAGCGACTCTTATTTCGTATGAAGCTCTTATTACGATTGCCATCTTTGCTCGCTGTTTAAGGACCCTGCTCTTAGTGACTCTTCATGTCATATATATTATTTGAGTGTTGTTTATTTCTCATTTTTTTAGG
Source organism: Amblyomma mixtum (assembly GCF_055824585.1). NCBI lineage: Eukaryota > Metazoa > Arthropoda > Arachnida > Ixodida > Ixodidae > Amblyomma > Amblyomma mixtum. Next base: position 52,077,965 of record NC_143012.1, read on the forward strand.
CTCGCAATAAACCGTTCCGGGATGTTAATCTACGGCAACTTATCCCTCACTGTTGATAAACAGCCGGTTCAATCTTTTTCTTTCGTGTCTGTTCCTGCACAAGCGCGTTCCGCTTCTTGATCAAACATATAAAGTGCAACGCGTCCTGCGACGTTCTTAGCCTGAAACGGTCTCTCTTGGCTTTTCTGTGACGCTCGCTAGGAAAGCTCTGGGTACGAAAGCGTCAACCAACAGCAATAGCGGCGGGGAAACAAATACATTGATTGCCCCGTTGGGAACTGAGGAAGATCAAATTGCACCGCGCTTCTATGGAAGCTCTCCAGAGGATGCTCATTCAGGAGAAGCTGCAGCAGATGTTTTTTTTTTTTTCACTTTCAGTAATCCGGCCTTCAGTAGCGTTTAGAGCGGGGAGGGGTCTTAGGGACGATGTAGCGTTGAACAAAAAAAGAAAAAAAACAGTAATTACTATACGTGTACCTCAACCAACACGCAAGGACTCTTCTTTTTCTTGGCACTTCTCGATATCATATCTCTTTCGCTCCTTTTCTACGTTGCGAGTTTCTGATACTGGATGCAGGACGGTTAATGTTGTCCTCACAGAGTTCGGGGAGGGGGTAGAGGGAAGGCGATCGAGAAATAACGGTATGGCTTAAGCCAAGAGACCACCTGGTCCCAAATCCGACGAGCGTCGCTAATTCTGTTTACTTTAGGAATAAGAGCATCCTGCTTGCGGAATTACGCATAAATGTTGTTCATGAGGCATTTATCCAAAAGCCCTTCAGATCTTCACAAAAAATTCAATGTTTCGTGGGTTTCACCGGGTCTGTTTTTTCTCGCCGTGTCCAAATTAATAGGGTAACATTACTGGAAACACAGTGACCTAAGGAAAGACTTTGCTGCAGAAGTGAATATGTTTCAGTGACACGTGAGTAGAATATAGTTTAGAAAAGAACTTAAAGCAGAATAGTGCACATGATTACGGCATTCGGTTGCTGACCCGACAGACGCGGGTTGGATCCCGGCCTCGGCACTCGAATTTCGATGGAGGAAAAATTCTAGAGGCCCTTGTACTGAGCGATGTCAGTGCACGGTAAAGAAGCCCAGGTGGTCGAAATTTCGGAAGCCCTTCACTACTGCCTCCCTCATAACCTGAGTCGCTTTGGGGCGCTAAACCCCAATAAACCAAGAAACCAGCCATGCATGGTTTTTTTTTGTAAAAACTGCATCCTCCTAGGAAGTGACTACGTTTTATTTTCCGAACCTTCGCCAGCCCTTCTCATTTTTTTCTTTTGTTCGTGCTTTTCTAGGGAAGCACCGCTCCTTCAATACGTTTTTAAAGGGGCCTGTCTAATCCCGCCATTAAGCGTACCCTGGCATGAGCCCGCTAAGCCGTTATGTTAGGTTGAAGTTTTAAGTTTTGTTTTTGTAGTATAAGAGAAGCAAGAGATCGTAAAACCGAAGAAAAATGAGCGAATGGGCTAGGCTTATGGTATCTCGACTCCTCTTCCTGCCCAAAGAAATAAAAACTCTTTGGGTAATCCCGCAACGCGTCAACCCTCTCTTCTGTTTTCTTCAGAAAGTTTCGCGGCGTTTTTTTTCTTTCTCCACTCTTCGGCTTATAGAAAAGCCTTCCGTTAATCCCCTATTTCCTGACTGTACGTTCTTTTCTACGCTTCTGACCTTTCCGAAGAACTCTTCTTCTCCCAAATATTGGCATCAATCTTTCAAAGCAAAGTCATCTCCGCTCTGAATAAAACAACCGGCGTGGAAGGAATTGAAGAAACAGTGAAGAAGACGCAAAGAGGAAAGCGCTCTTTTCTTCTTGACTCCTTCGAGTGGAAACAGCCTGAAGCTGCTTCTCTTTCCTTGCACTGAAGCAGAGCTTCTAAAAAGCGTCTATGCACAAACTTGATCTAGTTCCCAGCCGTCAGCGTCACTTCGCTGGGATGCTTCGTCGAGCCAAAATGGAAAAGAGAAGATTCGGCGGGCGTAAGAAATAAGATTGGGAAAACAGCCACCCTTTCCTTCCCTTTAACTGCTACTTAAAATAACAAATCGTATGTAGACAGACAGCACGTCATTTTATGGGCACTTGATTTGGCCACCTTTCATCACAAGCCCATGCCCGTTCTAAAGTTTTATATATTCCTCCACGGAGCTGCGTACGTGAATTTCGCTCTGTTTGTTTCCGGAAGAACCTGGCGGTTGGTGTAAAATCAACCCTGTCGGTGACACCGTTGCAGAGGTCCTAGCACAAAACATCTCTTGAAGGCATTTACGTCCACAATATATAACGCTCCAGTAAATACGTATTCTTTGCACTGGCATTACATGGCGCCATTCAGAACGGCAAAAGATAAAGACAGCGCACTACTTTGTAAGAAAAATGGTTCAGGCTGTTAACATAGCATTGTATAAAGGTCATTACCAGGAGCAGCTTTCACAAAAGCGACAGCACTTGCGCGCTTTATGTGATCTCAGCGCTAAAATGACACACTATTTCACCGCGTTGCGTTGGCCGCAGGAGCGTCTACTGCAGACCCACCTGTGCGTTTCTGTTACACACAGGTAGAATGTCAGGAAAACTCATAACTCTTTATAGCACAAGTGGTAAAACTTGGCCCCTGCATTGAAATCCGCGGTCTTCATTGGGCCCAAATCTGGAGGGAAATAGGCTTTCTTTCCGCCTGCGGAATTGAGACTAACTGCTAAGATGTATCTAGACGCCACCTATAGGCGACTGATAATCTTACAGGCGGCATGACCATCTTTTAACCTCTGCGTAGTGGTGATAAGGAAAAGCCGGGATTCAGAGGGAAATATTTGTGACTAGTATCACCGAACACCCTTTGGGACCTCTTACTACTCGAACCAAATGTCCACTCTGAGTGACCAACATCCAACTTCAGCAGCTATTATCACACTGTCGCCATGGAGAAGCCCGAAAAGGCTGCCCAAGTTTTAAAGTGCGAGCGCTTAATCCCAGACCTCGTAAGGGTGAAAGTGCTGGCAGTGCTTAAAAGATGAAAAGATGTAGCCTTGCGACCGTTCATTACAGACCAGGTTTGTTATCTGCACGCCGCCGGTCTTCATGTTCTTAAATTCCAGAGCCATGACAGCCTTAGTTACTGATTCACAGTTCTAAATTTACTAGCGGTTGATATCTACATTAAAGACGCAAAATAAAACAACTGAAGAACAAAATTTTCGAAATTAGGGCAGTAGGCGTGTTGGTGGTTGAGTTAAGCGGCAGGTGGAACAAGCCTCCCGCTGATGGCGTCGAAGCATTTTGTCTGTTTTGCATAGCCCCAGCAACGAAAGAAAACTTCTAACCCTGTCCTAGGAGGCCAGAGCCTTGATGCTTCATTCAAACATGATCGAAGTATGGACCAACGAATGGAAGGAAGGGTGAAGCAACAGTCTGCCAGAGAAGGGGAATCAAATATGGATACGTGATCGGAACAATAAGAACCTACGTGTGTCAGGACACTGTCTCTTCAGAGAAGCTTCGTCAACAAAGTTCACCCGGCACCGCTCTTTGATTGCGTTGTGCTCTTTCTTTCAATTGGGCCGAGTAGAAGAGAAGTCGCTTAGCTGAAAGCTTCAACGCTCCCCATCTGGACACGGTTACTGAGAGGCTCAGCAAAAAAAAAGACACCAAGGCTACAGAGAGCTAGTTTCAGAACGTCTGGTAGCCGATTTCACAGCCAAACCACAGAATGACTCAGAACGAGGAGCGCAAGCTCTTAAGTCATGTTTTACCATTTTGTGAATTCTACTACTGCTACAATACACAGATTGTTAATGGTGATTGCCTGAAGTCTATTTTGAAGTTAACGTTTTCTTGTGCAATTTGTGGCCGTCTGCACAAAGTGCAAGCAGGAGGAAATAAATTTATTCAAGGCGGAATAATACATGGTGTGCTTTTTAGGAACTTGACCTCACGTACCTTTTTTTGTCAATTCCTACAGCTCCCTATCGATAACCTCATCACAATGGCGCAGGATCACTTCAAAACAGCGCGATTGGCAGCTGATGATATTCGCAAACTCGTCTCCATTCTACCCTGAGGGAAATGATCTCATCAAAAGTAAGAGAAGCCAAAGAGAAACCAACCCTTTGGCAATCAGTGCCGGCGCATCGTAACATGATCAGAACAGAAAATGTGAAGACCAATACAGCAGCCTGCTTTATCAGCCTGCCTACCCTTTGCCGCCACGGTCGAACTAGCAAGAGCTCCACCCGCCAATCTGTCAGGCTCTCGGCCGTTTCCCCGCATTGCCCAACTTTACACGGCCGCAACACCGACACGGCTTATGCCGGCGGGCATCAATCTAGTGACCTCTCATACTGTCCCTAGCGATTTGTCTCGGTCAGCGAGCAGAAAGGGTAAATAGAAAGTAATTCGAGTAGAGTATTGCAAAGGCAGGGAAGCAAGAAAGCAGAATAGAACTAGTGTATGCTTTGGCATAGCTAAGAGATTTCTTCGAAAGAATACCGTATAAATGGAGGCGATGGCATGAAAATGATACAAAAAAAGTTATTCGCACTGGCGCCTGATATTATCAACGGACATTTATATCACTACTGTCATGTACTATACTCCCATAGAGCCATGGTCTCTATCTCATGGCACCGGATAGGGGCACGATTTCCAATAGTGCAAGCTATAGGAAAAACGTGGTAGGGGCGACAGAGAGCCAGGTAGGCGCATGCGATTGGAAGTTCGCAGGTATAAAGTGCCAGGAACTGGTACAGGGCAGAGTTAATTAGAAGAATAAGGGAAAGGCATTTGTCCTGCAGAGAGACGCCGTTGAGCTGACGATGGTACTCTAGTGAAAGGTCAAAGTTCAAGCAAGGCTTTCAAACAATTTGACGCGGCTTTGTGCTTGTCTCCGCAAATTTGGCCAGTGCTCATCGACCTTTGGATATACTTAGGTAAACTTATGAGCTTTTCTTTTTGTTGCAATACCAGCGCGACTTTTCGTAACGCTTGGGTGTGCCACGAGTTGAAAGCAAAAAAAAACGTGAAGTTAATTAAGGCAACACTCATTCAGTAAGCACAGAGGGCAATCTTGGCAAGAAATTATGGTCACGTTAGGTGTACTGCAGGCAAGTTATACTTTGAAGAAAATTTGCTTTCTTAATTTATAATTTTTCTCTAGGAAGACGTAACTAACGACAGGCCTATATCTGCATATCTACTTTCACTGCCTTCACACCATGGTCAGCAAGGTCTGTAATGCTTGCGTGAACTGCGATCACAAAAATCTTTTCCGTGTGTCTTTGATAAACACATTGGAAATATGATTGTGGGGTTCTTGTATTTCGAATTCACTGACTAGCAAAACTCTTAAAGAAGTATAAATACGTCTTATCGAAGATCAACTTTGAATTGCTTACTTTTGTAGTCTTGCGTGTGAGGCTCAAGAATACTGCAAGGTTTCACGGGCGTAGACGCAGAAACTTCCTACCGCAGCTGAAACAAGTTCGTTCCCCGTTTGCACCATGGTAGCATCTCACGCCTCCATATGGAACAGCACTCGCCGCACACACGTCAGGCTATAAGTATCCTGACCGCGTTTGCTTGAAATCCGTACCTTTGAAAGTAGCGCTTGCGTGGGACGAACGAAACTGAAGCCTCGCAGTTCCTAAACATCTTCGAGCGTCACAGGGCGCAGTGGGCATCGCCTCCTCCCGCGTAAGTAAGCGGCGCCAGTTCCATACGCCAACCGTAGAACGCAGTGCTGCTGCGTAGAGTGCGGGGTCACGTTCACGCCCCCGGAGATTAGATTTCGGGGCCGACTGCGCGGGGAGCCTTGGAGTCGTCTCAGCCAGCAATAGGAAGAGGAAAGGCGGAGGGTGAAAGGGGAGAGGAGAGGAGCCGAAGCTGTAATCGCGGCCCACTTGTCGCCGAGACCACGGCCGAGGCGTATGACGTTAAAGGCGGTACAATCGAGGCGATACGGATGCAATGTGTGCTGTTTTCGCCTTTTTTTAAGCGTAGTTGAAACTTGGTAGGCAATGCAGCAGACATCCAGCGAAAGTAGCTTTAGCCTTCTTTGACTCTATTCAGTCTTTGTAATAATTCATCATGGCCAGCGCCATGCTCAATGAATAATTTGAGTAATGGGTGGACGTCAATGAGTAATTAACTGCATTATTACAAATCTACTCCACCTTGGGGGTTTCCCCTAAACATTTGGACAACACTGTTCCCACTTCGAGTTATTCATCAATTCGCTCTAGCCCTACCATAAACTTGACCATGTTGAAGAAAAAAAAAAAGTCCCGGTTAGCTGAATTGGTAGAGCGACTGCTCCGGTGAAGGGGTGTTCCCGGGTTCGAATCCTGGACAAGGACGAATTTTTCTTTAACTGCGAAGTTTCTGAGAAAGCGGTATAGCTTTCCTCTGTAGCCGTATGGCTGCGCTTGGGTGGACGTCAGTGAGTAATTAACTCCCTTATTACAAATCTACTCCACCTTGGGGGTTTCCCCTAAATATTTGATCAATCAATGAATACTTTTTTTACAGCGCTACCAACAGCAAGAAATTTCTACGTATAATTAACGTCTCGGCTTATATCCGCACTAGAGTGTTGACTTAATAACCCAGACGTCTGTAATGCCCCCACTGCCAAGGAGGGCGCTTCAACAGACAAAGCGGAGCCATATGGGCTGTGTCGATTTAGAAGAGGTTCCGCGTGATAATATTCCAGCGAAGGATATGTAGTGGAGCTATGGCCTAGCATTAATTTAGCTCATGACACGAAGAAGATAAAAGGAAGTAATTTCCTTTGCAAGGAGGTGGTCAAACTGTCTGAAACTGTTTTCTTCGTCAGAAACTACCGTTTTTGTGGTGGATGCACAAGAGCTGCTATCCTGTCAAGATCCCGCTCTGTGTTTACCCTCGGCCCACGATGCGTAAGAAAGGACGGCAGGCGGTCCCTCGCAGCCAAAAGAAAAGCCCCCCAGACAGGAGGCAGGGAAGATGACCTAGATTTCGCCCCCCTTGAAGGCAGCCAGCCTCCACCTTGGTATGACGCGCCATAAAAAAGGAATGCCTGACGGATGGGAGACACCCGGATTGCATCCATAATCGCCGCGCCCCAAGCATAATTATGCGCCTGTGATAGATGTCTCCTCACGGCGGGCAGAACTTCGCAACGAAGACGCGCAGAGGCATGCATGCGTGATATGAAGCGCTCTCTTTGTTGCGCCAGCATGGCTCTGTTCTCGGGTGAGCGATGCGCCATCAGCGATGTGCGGTTGCGAGGACAGGTTCCACAAACTTCCCCGTAATTATGATGATTCGCCACCTTAATTCTTTTGGATGAAGGAAACCACCAGTTAAACTTCTGATTCTCAGCGAGGGTTAGTGTTTCTCACAAACGCATCTTTTCAGACGGCGCTTCTCATCGACGGTATCCTCTTTTCCGTATAATTAAAGGGTAGCGTAGAAATCCTTGTGAAAGTAAGCTTCTAAGTCATACTTTGCGGAATAAATGAGTTTTCGTGCAATTCATATTTCTTTCATATATTAGGCGAGGAGGTTTTGGAATGCTACCAAGACAACATAGAATCAATCTAAACACGAATACTCCTATATGGGACTAAAAAGCGATTAAGCTGTTCTCTAACGCACAACCTTTTATAAAAGGGTGTTCGCTATAAGATAGTTAACTTCATTTTTGACTCTTCTTTTTTGTTTATAGTGTAACTTGCTCCGGTCGAGAATTCCCTTACTCTTTCATTAGCTCTGATGCTTCAGAACAGACCGATCATTGAAGTCATTGTTTCCATTTAGTTTAGGCTGTACGCTATTTTTTTTTTGTTCCTGCTGCTAGGTCCCTGTTGCCAGATGCCTGTAGTATGTTGCAATAAAGGAGGTATTGAATTTCAGAAACAAGTCGTGAAACAACACTACGGAGAAAGTATTTCTAATGTTTGCGCTCTAGGAAGCTAACCATATTTATTACTTATTTATCGACAGATTTGAAACACGTGGCATGATATTAATCTTGCATAAGCAGTTTATAGAAGCCTCTGTTTTGAAGTGCTCTTTTATATAACATAAAATGTCCAGTACCTAAGCATTTTTTATATTTACTCCTAGTGCAAGAATTCTATACGCCTTACGAATTTCGGAAAAAAATATTTGACTTTGAGATGTCATGTAAAAGCTTGCAGTGCTTTCAAATGTAGTTCCGTTTTGCTCCAAGGATTCCCACTGTTTGCAATGTATTACGCTATGTTTATTGAGGAAATGTTGAGGTTATGAAGTCAATTTTTGCGTGCAAAGATATCTAATGTAAAAGAGTGAAATTTGGACATTGCCAGTGCAGGAACACCACTACGGCCATTGATAGTCGCAGCGTGAAATCATAAGGTAACGCTGTGCAATATGCTTAGCTCTTTGTAGTGAACTTCGATTAGTCATGTTTTCGATCATCTATAGTTACAATTTAAAGGCTCGAACTATTTCGTCGGTGTGATCAAAATAAACGCACTTTCTATAAACGCTTTTGTCATTGGACTGCAGATGGGTGTAATATTTCTATCTGCTAATTACCTGGCTTTTAAGCGAAGCGAAAATTGCCAAGAAAGGAAGAACCAATGAAAATGACAATAATCATCATCGACCAAGCTGCCATCTGTTGGACGATAAACACATCATCGCTATCATCCGATTAATCTTGCCGTGGGCCAGCTCCGGGCACCCAATCCTCGAGAACATCCTATTCTGATCTGCCAACATTACTCTCGGAGTTCCCCTGCTAAGCTTACGTTTTGACGTAATCTGTTGCGTTACCCTAAACGACAATTGCTGACCGTATATGGGTATTACATGTCATTCCAGATTTCAACTAGGGCAAAGTTTCTTTGTGTTTGATGCCTAGCCCGCTCAGCCTTTACTTTGGATCTTATTGCCACTGCTATCTTCGAGGCGTCCATAGCTTCCTGCGTATTTTGAATTTTTATTTTAAAACATTGTCAATATCCTTCACTAGTCAAACACAACAAGTGTTCACTTTCTGCTAGATACTACTAACGTGATATTCATGGCGTGGCAGTAGCTCTTAAACTTACACGTGTCTATTCTTAATTTCTTAGCTGTTTTCCACATTACAGTCCGTATGTCGTGTACTACTATCTCTATAAAAGTGCATTCCGGCAGCAGTTTTATTACCCTGCTGTCTAACCAGCCCTGTTCCATTCTAGGAACCAGCGTGTCTGACATTAGCTGAGTACGCTAGTGACAGATATTTATGCTGAGTACTACTGAAGCATTATTTGCTTTTTATCTCCAGTCTCCCTAAAGCATTCTATGTTGTTAATTGTGAAAGCTCGCCCTGCTAGATGCTCTCGCACATCAGATTTGGAATTTCACTTATACATATTCAACGAGTGCATTCCAAAAAGGAAATGAATTAAAAGAAAGAAAATTTTCAAAATATAAAACGGATCACGCTGAAAGGAAATATTAAATGGTAAAGTTTCAGAGGCAGCATTTCTTTTTAAATATGCCCCATGCAGATGTCATAAAATTATTTTCTCATAGCATATGGTCCCGAAAGGAAGCACGGCTTCGCAGGCAGTTCACGTAGAAGGTCTTGCAAAGTTCTCATTCGCCGTCTTTCATCGTGCGGCGGCATGTACGCTCTTGGCCACAGCACACCATTCACTTCCTTGTGTGCGAAGTCACTCTGAAGGCAGCTGCCCAGCATAGATACATCTGCTGACTTCGAACGTGACGTGGACGGTTGACCTACATATGTGAGCAGTTCAAATAGACATAGCGCTATATTTATTATGCACGTCTCTACAAGCCGACGCACACGTCGGAGTGCCTACTCTTCCTTTTTTTTCGTTCGCGTGGTTTGCTTTTCTGAATAGAGACCCTACAGTTTCGAGCACTACAAGATTGCTTACTCTGAGAAACATAGCACAAAACTGTGTTAAGATAGTAGGTAGCCCCTTGTTTAAATTTTTCGTGAGTGCTGTGTGCTCGAGAAAGGTATATGGACTATACTGTGGCTCTGTGCGGACTAAGGTGCTATTACCACCGGCAGATACGTGATCAAAGAGGAGCCAAGAAAGGACACGGTGCCGCTTACTATGTTTTCCGTCGGCGCAGCGGGAAGTGCGGATGACATTGCCAGGGCCATTCAGTGTGCAGTAATGGTTGCATGAACTCTGATCGCACGTGAAAGAGACAGTTTTGCTAAGATTAATTTCCGAAACAAAGGCGAGACAGGTATCCTTCCAGAGGAACAAGCAGGGGCAAGGAGTTTGGCGTTTTACGCGAATCGTGGAAGTGATGGAGTCATGCTCCTGTTAAGACGAAAAGGGGCTGCCATGATTGATTCGGCTGGGAGTAAGTGCAGAATGCTTGACTTAGGTCCTCTAGCAGCACGCACATAATTCAATCAATCAATCTTCCATGCAATATGGTTCACAAATGCAATATGGTACTAAGGATCCAAAATAGTGATGTTGCTGGATCATGTGCTATTTTAATTCAGTCCATCTTCGAAAAGTTCAGACATAATTTTGGACATACATTTCGTGCCCCTCAGCGATAACTGTATAAATCAGTTTTCCTAGAGTAAGGGGTGTTGACATCCTAGTGCACCTCAATGGCAGCTACGGCGTTCAGATTGGTTTAAACGCAATGACACTTACATAAGTATAAGCCGTTATCAAGCTGGACTCTGAGTATGCTTAATGACGTTTTTCTCTTGCTCGTGCGGAAGAACATTTATAGGGGCGCTCGTCGGAAGGATATTAACGTGGGCTAACTCTATGGTTTAATCTTCCCGCATGCTATACACCTTAGAAATAATTCTTATTTTGGCGCTCAAAATACAGGGGTTAAAAACACTGAATTCGTCATTGAAAAAAAAAACACTATGCACAAACTGTGATGCTTTATTTGCGCAAGATTTTGAAAATTTCTTCTCTAGAACTACCCGAAACAGGTTAGAACGCAAGACAGAGAGAAAACACCAGAACTGTCATCACAGGCGCCTTCAAGCGCTGTCGGGCTTGAAGTCGCATTAAAACAGACAAACAAGCAATCAAGCACACACGCACAAATAAGCTTAAAAATCGGCACAGAACCAGACACGGACACAGGAACAGCCAAGCATGTTAACGTTTGCCGGAATTTTGTGTCTGCCGCGTTTGACGTCCGTTTATGCGTCGTCCTCCTAAATGTTCATCTGTACTGTTGCGTTCTTGGAAGACTGGGAAGTGGTTTTATGGATTCGTTTAGAGATTGTAATGAGTAATGATAATAAGAAACAATAAAGCAATAAGATGGAAATATAAAGCTAACTTCTCAGCGCGGCAAAGCTTCAAATTTGTTCGTTCTTTTAGAGCCCATTCTCCTTTTACATCGGAATGAAAGTTACGAGAGAGTCGCTGCTGGGTTTTGCTTCAAAATTGTGGCATCTTTTATCAGCGTGGCGCCGGAAAGCCATAGCCGCAAAACAAAGGGTAAGCGCCGTTATCCTAATCGCCATGGTGGAAGAATGCCGCATGCCATAACGACATCGCATAGGAATGGGAGGGGACCGTCGTACTCCGAAGCAGAAGAATAAAATAGGTGGAGGCGTAATTAGGAGAACTATGGGGGACAAAAGGGAGATTATCTCTGAGAAGACGAGCCGCGCCCAGTGTTCTCCTGATGCTTCATTACCATAATTCGCAGAAAAGGTTTTTCGTGTCCCTTTATTACGATCTAGGCAAGCTTTTGTCTGTCTTTGTTTTCCGTATCTCGGTCATTGCGAAAGTACCGTAACTAAAGGTTCAAGACGTCAAGCTGTAGTCAGCTGGCTAACGGCAGTCAGGCCATAGCTGTCCTTTTGTAAGATTGCCTTTGTGCGGTCGTGTCGGTGTTGGTGTGTTCTTCCTTATGAGCGCGACTACTTCTAATGGCAGCAAGAAAAGCGGACGAAAGGCGAGCCATTTTTCGCGTCAGTAGTAATGATGGAGGAGAAGTGCGGTAAAAATGAAAGCTTAACTAGCTTAACTTAACTTAGCTTAACTGACCTTAACTTAACTACGATTACGCGCACGCATTATCACACTTCCCTTAAGCAGTGAGGAAGCGCTGAGGCGGATATAATTTTATCCAGGGCACTAATCATAGGCCACGAAGTTTAAATGACAAATTTTAGTGATCAGTATTTTAATGCAAGCAATTCGTTGAACATCGGGATTATTTTGAATCAAAATTATTTGCCTTCACCTTGTGCCCTTCGAACTGACAATTTCAATATGGCCAGTGACCGCACAAACCTCGATGGGGTTCTTCAGAGTCATTTGCTTGCCTCCGAGCTTTGTGGTTTACACGGGCATGTCTCGGATTCCATATTAGGCTTTCTGGTAGATAATAAACAACACTACACGCGATGAAATCATAATATTGCTGGTTCAAAGTCAACCACCTTGCAATAGGCTGCCATGCTCGTGCACACGTAATTAAAGGAGCCAGCAGAAGATGAAGTACATGCTGAATTTTAATGATATATGGATGCCGAAGATTTCTTTCTTAAATTATGCATGTCTGGATAGCCTTGCCTGCACTTGCACTAAAATTGTTTCGTACATATAAAAAGTTTCGTTATATTTGTAATTAGCTCTATGCAGCTCAAAGTTTTATTGTCTTGAGAATGGCCGACCGGATTGAGAATTCATGGGAAATCAGGAGTGTTACGAATGTCCGCCCTACAGCCCTTAAAGGACGCTAGCATTTTTGCTGCGTCCGGTGTGCTACTTCCAATTTTCATCATGACGGCTTCATACGCACACTTACACTACTGAACCGTCGGAAATATTGCCTTTCCAGTCTATACTCCACTTGCGAGATTGCACGGTGGCTGCTTATTATGGCACTCTGTAAGAGGCTTCTCATATATGCAATGAAATAGCAGAGTCCACACGTGTCAAATAATTGCTTGCTGCAGCTTAAACGTGAAAAACATGCTACTGGCTTCCCAAACTCCGGCAAGTTCACAACAAAAGAATCGTTCTAGTGCCCGGAGAGAAACCAAGAAAGGAACCCGAGCTGGAGGTGAAAGAGCCAGACAAAATAATTAGGAGGCCTGGACAGTGCCATATAGGCAGACATGGCAGGCTCCTAATGGGCGCCGCGTGGGTCTACAATCGTGCGCGTGGCGAGTCTGCAGACGAAGAAGTTCATTAACTGCTGCAAATAGCGAGGGTCTAGTGCATCCTTAATGACCCACGTCTCACACACCACGGCTCGCAGGGGTCTGGACAAGTCTGGCTTTGATATTGTTCTGTTCTCGCACGTGTTGCCGCTGGAGCTATGTGCAAATGCGGGAGCTACGTAGTTTCACATTAGAAGCACACGTAAATGGCCGGGGCCTGTTCGTTCGGCGTTCAGTGCACTGAAAGAGTAACAAGAAGAATTATGCGAGTTGTGTCTTGGATGCTTCGGACTTTCATGGCCAACATGACCACGCTGTGACTATTTCAGTTGCATTTCATCGCTTTGCAGCCAAATCCTCGTTCATCATAAACAAAATCTCTCTTTGCGAAGGTTAATCAGTGGAGATTTCCGAATTGAGAATGTTCCCAGCAACGCAGGGAGAAATTTGGCAGCCGTAGATCCAAGAGTTGTTTATCTCTTTCCTCCATATACTGTGCTACAAGTCACTGTGAACGCCTAATTAAAAATATGCGTGGTGGCAAGTGTGCTTTAACCGAAATTTCAATTGCTCTCATGGCGACCACTGAGAACAAGAAGCTAATTTAAACGAAGCAACCAACTTGCAAGGCTGCTCAGAGGGTCCCAGTTCTTAAACAGCTCTTGAAAACGTGACTGCTCGGGGGAACAGCGAGAGCTCTCCAAATTGCAGTGAAAATTAGTTTCGAAATCTAGCGTGATTGCACAAAACGCCGTAACCGAAAAATGTGGATATAAATGGGCGCGAGGTCTGACAAAGACGCTCTATGTTTCAGCCCCTGGGAGGAATGACTTCAATTATTGTGGAATAATTTTGAAAACTCTCGATATGACCGACTATATTCATGTCTTGAGGAGCGGATGTAATTGTTAATCATCATTGGGTATGAAAGCCCTGGAAGAGCTCTTTTCCAACGAGACCTTCTTAATAAAGGCGCATTGCTTGCTAATTGTGTATATTCATCGCACGACAGGCTGCATGGAGTCATTTCTTTATAAATGGCGTTTCCAGATTGCCAAGCGCACTAGACGTGACAGCGACAGTTAGTAAGCATACTTGTACTCTTGCACCTTATTAGGAGACCAAAGATTTGGCGTACAAATTAGGAACTCTGTGTTCTCACTATCCTTTCGCGATAAGGCAAAAGTTAGTTACCTCGTGTACAAATCAGGGGCATAATGCTCGGAGCTCTTCGCACGTCGCAATAGCGTTTTATGGGGTGGAAACTTTCATGTTTTCGAGCGGTTCATCGCTACTGACGATAAAACGGGCGCAAGCAAAAGTAGCAACCAACGCGAAAACGTGTGATACACTTTGACATTTACGCCACTTCGTTCGATGGCGCGGCTCCCAGGTCGGGCGCCAATCCTTGCTAATACCGAGAACAATGAACAGTTAGGCGAGTTCTTTCGAAAACCGCAACCAAGACTACAACATTTCTGTGAAGGCCTCATATCCCTGAAGCGCGGAACTATTGCCTCATTGCACGCAGAGACGCCAGAGGCGGAATCGAAATCGAGCAGACTGTACTGCCGAGGCTCAGGGTGCGCCGCTTCGCGAAGTAATCAAGGCATGCACACTGTTGTGTCTGTTTGATGAGGCAGTGGGTGTGTGTGTGAGCCTCCTTTTTCTTCTTACTGATCTTCGTCGTCTCCTGATTGCCCTGAAATTGCAATAACCACCCTTTGCAGTGCAGAGGTTGAGTCGAGATTTCCAGGGCATAGAGCGTAGTGTTCGTAGACAAAGTTGCTGCTTCGCTCTCGACGGCATTTGCAGATCTCGAGCAGAGATTGCGTGATTTTCATGGAATCCTAAAGTCGAGGGGCAGACGTTGCTTTATTTTCAGTACTGCTGTTCATTTCTTGCGTTGGTATTTGCTTTTATCTTTAGCTATACCTATTCTCAATGCGCCCAGCCTTAATCATCTGTCGGAATGGGGGCGATGGTGTGATTTTTGACACGAAGATAAATAAATTCAATCTGGAAGCACAAATATCTGATTCTTGAAAGTTGCAGTCTGTATAATTTGAAAATCAAGTTGGCATCGTGCTGCATGAATCTAGCTGGTAGCTGGAATGAAATCTATTTTTGGCGAGCATGCGGAGAGCGTTCGCCGAATTAGCATCTCACGAATGCAAACCTATTCAAAGCAGCTTGCAACGAACGTCGTATTGAATCAGGATATAATTTATGCTACATCTGCGTGGGCCACATATTGCCCTACGAGGTTAAGTCAAAGCGATATAAAAGCCGCAACGTTACGCAAAACATGTCCATGTTCGATACATTTCAACACGCCATTTTATCAACCCAAATCAAAGAGCAAGCTTCGCGATCGTTTCGTTCTTAGTTTATATCAGGGGTGGTATTCTCCCGGTGTCGCCTTTTGCGACATGTCGCATTCGCTCTTCGCTGATTGGCTCGAGCCGCGGTGACGCCGGCGTGACGACACGGACCCGCCTTCCTGCTACGTCATCGTGACGTCGCCCCAATTTACTACGCTTAGTCGAACAACGGAATGCGCTGAAGCGATTCGCGCGGGCGACGGGCTACCGTTAGCGTACGAACGCAATCGGCAGTTGCGGCTTTTGCGCCCTTGGCGTGAAAACATGGCGACGTCCTTTCAAGCGAGAGCCGCCCGCTTCAGCCAATTCAGCAGTCCTTGCGATTCCGGTCGGCATGTTTACCGGCAACTACTGGTGTTGTTACTTTTCGCTATGACTTACCTTGCTTCGACGATAAAGTTTAAGCTGCAATTCAGCCTAGTTTTTTAGATACGCTCTCGATTCTGGAGCGCGCAAGCCTAATGGGACCTCCAGCTACACTGCTACCGTCTGCAACTGCCCGAAACGCAGCCGAAACCTAGCACAACCGTCCGGAACGAAAGAAAAATAGATTTGGAGCTTTTTCGCGGTGTTTTATAGACTTAAATGAAGTAAAGCGAGTTTATATTAAATTTGCAAATGTTTTTTTGAACGTTAGACGTCATGTGATGGCAAATATTCTTGCTATAAAAGATACGAAACTACTGCTGCTAGTGAATCAGCAGTGGCAAATTGTCGCTTCTCGGAGTGAATGAATGCACTGCAGACGAAAGTGCCGGCGGCTTTTTCCGTTTCTTCGAGCATCTGTAAGCACTTTTTTAGGCCCCGCGCATATGCGACATGTCGCAAAAGGCGACACCGGCAGAATACCACCCCAGCTTCCACTGGTAGAACAGCCCCAAGCTTTCGTGCCAGCGCTGGATTCCTGAACTAGGGACTCCACCCATGAGAATTCCCAAGGTGCGAGGAGCAGTGCATAAACGTTTTGTCTATCCCATGAAATTTAAAATCAAGCCTTTATACTAATGATATTTTCTAATTACAGGTTTTGCTGAATGCCACATAAAAGCTAGTGCGAATGATTCTACTTTCGTGTCCTATTTTTGGTTATTTGAAACCGCTTTACGTTCGCGCGAACGCAGTGACGTATGATAAAGAGTTATATAACAAATTATATCCCTTTGAGGTCCTAGAGCAGGCTGACTCAGAATTTGTTTAAACAAAATACATCAATGCAGATTACTATGAATGCTATTGGAGAATGGCCCGTTTAGCTTTCCGCTTCGCTGACGAATGCTATCATACCGCCATAAATGAGTAAGTATCTTGAAAACTACGCATCTAACCTACTCCAGAACCTCAAGGCAGCCGCTAAAGAGACATCCACCACCCAAGTAGTGTTTTTACTGCCCGCCGAGTACCCAGCTGTGCTTGGATTTCGTTTATTGTTATGTTAGACTAGCATACTGCTTACTGTGAGCACTGCAACTAGCGGACATTGTATAGACAGTGTGTGCACTAAGGAATTGCACCCTTTCAAAGAAGTGAATACACCCGGTATATAAGGAGCAGATTTGAGTGCTTTTCTGTTGTTGTTTCAACTCGTACCACTGCTCGCTTCCAGCGTACTGGGGTTAATTATTAAAGTAAGAAGAATAAACCCCGGTTTATTGATCGGCCTTTATGGGAAACTGCATACCAAGGTGGGTGTACTGTTGTTTTTAGTCCTGCTGCAGCTGCAATGGTTGCTTCATTTTTTTTTTGCATAAGGTTAGCTGCTTCAGTCTAGTTGTCGTTATGCTCAGCCACACAGCCCCAAAGGCCGGAAAAGAAACATCTGGAGGGTACTTAAGCGCCGCCTTAAGGGTATTACGCGATAAGGTTAATGGGTTAGTGCACGTACATGCGGAATTGGTCATTCTTTAAATAACAGTCCTAGATCCCTCAGAGTACAGTCGTGAGCAGCCTTGTCTAGAGCGCTTGAGCAGTGCGCACTTGGTAACAAAAACCGAAATTAGAGAGCAGCCCCTCATTACAGGGCAAAGTTTTCGTGCCTGCTTTGTTTAAGAGGCTAACTGGCGCTACTTCCGTGCACGCGTTGCAGCTGGACCCAAGAGGCTGCCACAAAATCTGGATTTGTTTGCAAGGAAGTGCACCGCCCGAGCGCTCTAGACAAGGCTGCTCACGACTGTACATTTACCATTTCTGGTGCAGTGATGCAGTGGTTAAGAGGTTCGCCATTGTCTTTCGATGGCACGTGCTGCCACCGGAGGGGTTTTTTTTCAACCAGGTTGCTCTCCCCAATCAACCTCTCGCGTCCAATCATTAATTTAACTTTCACGTACCCCAATGGACAGTTTGCTCCAGATCCGTTGGGCAGGTGAAGCCAGAAGGTGACTCGACATAGGTTGCCCACCTGCCCCTAGGTTCTTTTGTGGGGATGTTTCGTGAATTTTTCGCTCCCGGTAAAAGACGCCGATGCTTGGTTTCCTGTGACACGGACTCCATAACCCTATTACGCTAGTACTGGATTTCTGAAGTATTATCGCTTCCTGCGATTGCCTAGCCTCCACGTGAAATCCAACTCTGTTAAGACGTAGTATATGTAATGTAAACTGAAACCCATATAAAATCCGACTTCACAATTAGTAAACTCCTGCTGCATCATTCGAGAACTCTTGACGCGTGAACAAATTTTGCTCTTGCTCGACAATTTATATTACACATCATGGTGGCCGAGGAAGCAGCAAAGCAATAACGAATCTAGGGCAAGAATGGAGAACTAGTGGTTTTGTTAAAGCTCCTAGTTTTTATTTTGCATTAATCTTCATGTCCTCACTAGTCTCTGCATAGTTTTGTAGTCCCGGTGCCGCGCTTCTTCCGTTCATCATTGAGGATCTTTGAGGCAGTGTAGGGGCAAACTCAGGTGACGATGCATGGCTTATGAGAACGCTCCTCACGCTTCTTGATTCTCCTGGGACATAATAATGCGAGAGCGAGCACCACGGCGCTCTTTCGCCGTTAGCACGCGCTCTGAATCTCTGAATGCCGCGGTGCCGCCAGGGATATGCAAATAAGCCGCTTCATGCAGAGTGAGGCAGTACCCGAGTTCGCTGATTTGGAAGCGACGCCTCCTTTGCTGCAATTGAGAACGAGCGCAGAGAAGGCGGCCCAGTTCCAAAGGGAGTCACTCGCCCGTTTACGTGCTTGACAGGCCCCTAACAACACAAGGTTGTTTGGGGCTTGAAAGTTGCTGTCAAAACAAGCCGCTCCTTTCATCCTGCCTTTGTGGATTTGCAGTGAAAAGCCGGTGATGTAGTTTTTTTACCTAAATTTTAATTGTCTACCCTGTCATTTGTCATTTCTGTAGACTAGCTTTCCTGAGCTTTTTGTACAAAGCACTGTACGATTGCTGTGCCAAGGGAACGCTTAGCTTTCATCCGAAGCTTTGAAATTAGGTGTGATGAGAACTGCCTTTTTAAACAAAGCTTTCTCTTAGACCGTACGATGTTTGAGACGCACTCTATATTTTTCACCGAAGGCTGTAGCATGAAAGCAAGGTGTACTGTGAGCTATAGAAGTAGGCTTCCTGATGACACAAGCTGAGAGTGTGGTTGCAGTAGTAGCGGTAGAGATTAACGAATTTCAGGGAAGACACAGCTCGCATCAGGAGCGAACGTTCCGACCCGTTTCACTTGTTCTGGCATTGTTGAATTGTTTCAGGCTTATCGCCTGGAGCAGAACGCAAGCAACTGCGGAAGACAGAGAGAAAGCAGGCATCATCGGCAGTACAGAACTGATGCGCTCGAAGTGGTGGAATAATTGCTCTCCTTTGAATTGGGAACAATAGTATCAGCAGTTATTGGAGCAGAAAACTGCTACCATTGTTGAAGTAGACACCATAGCGGCATCAGCTTAGTAGACGTACTTACAGGAGTGCTACTCATGCCTGTTCAAATGCAGGCACTTTCTTCAAAACCTTAAGGCTGAATAATGCGCAAGTAAAAGAAGAAAATCCTTCACGCCTCCAAGTTTTCGCTGAAAAGCCAAGTCTCCGGTGCCGCTCTTGCCCCTTACATGTTCCCGGCTGAGCGGATAATATAGTTTCAGCTGTTTCTTCTTTTATACTCCTCCGCCCAAGATGTATTGTGTGTGCGCACAGGATTTCGCGGTTCATGCCTGCCGCTATAGCTGTCGCGATAAAACCAAGCGGCTGCTTCACGGATCCCGCACAGCTCACACGCTTTCTCGCATGCGGTAATTGTCCGCCTGAGAATCTTGAGCCGGAACGCGGCGCACAATAAATCTTCCTGTGCGGCCACTTCTCGGCAGGCGTGCTACACATATTTCGTGGCGTCGTGCTCTTCTTTAGGGCTCCAAGCTTTCGAGAGGAGTGCCTCTTCAACCGCAATTAACACTGCCTGTTTCCATGCGTACCGCACTCAAGGCAAAAGTTGTGTCCCTTGGGAATTTTACTTTGCGGATAGCCCCTGGCGTGAGAAATGAGCGCGCTTCAGAACTATTTTAGCGGAAATGGAAGAAAGCTTCATGCAGGGACAAAAGATTGTGCATTATGACACGAGCTACGAACGTGGATTCAGATGTGTGTATATATGTATAGAATCAGATGTGTTTACATATGCTCCAGATACGAAATGAAAGCTTAGTTTAAAGTGAGGTCTTGTCCTTTTGCTGGACGCGTCGATTTGTTCTTCGGCCGTATGTTTTTACGTGTGACGGCTAGTTTGGAAAGTTTTTCTGTCCTTGAAAAGCAATTAACCGGCTGCCCCGTAAGCTATATTCCGAAGGAATACTGTAATTGACGAGATGTTTAGAATCTTCTTTTGCGAGCTGAATTGCTTTAATATTTCTCCGTAGTTGGTGTGCAAATTATTTCTATAAGAACATCGGAAAGCGCTATATTTCAGTGAAACTGAATACAGATACTGGCCGGCACGGGTGGGAGGATCGCGTGCAACGTAAGGCAGTGCCGCTCTAGCATGAGCTGGGTTTGGCCAGCAATTCACGGCGCGGCCAGAATAAATAGTTAATAGGCGTTTTAGCTTTTGTTGCGAAAGGAACACTACGCTAGTCGCCGAGCCATTTTGCGGAGCCGAGGAAAGGCCATACTCCGCATGCTCGAGGCGCAGTGACGTCACACGGCGCACCGCTGGTGCGCCGCCGCCGTCGCTACGCGGGTGACTCAGAGGTGCCGCCGCCGCACTCGCCAGTTGCGCATGCGCAGTAGCGGTGCATAGCTAGCGTGCCGGGGCCGCCGCCGCTGCCGCGCGCTCTCCATCGCCCCTCTCTCTCTCCTCTCTTATGCGCAGTAGTGGCGCACAGCTAGCGTGCCGGGGCCAACGGCATGCCAGCTGGGCGTAGTGACGTCACTTGCTCCTCGCGCATGCGCACTATAGTCGTGCAAGAGCACGCGAAGCGGAGACACTGTGGGCAATGTAGCTCACGCAACAATATAGCAGGTGTCCCAGCTAAATGTAACCAAGCTTTTAAAAAACACGGGGTGTCCTAGCCGTCTGAAACCAAATGAGGGTTGTTTAGAGTCGCGTGACCTAGTCTGCAGTATTTTTTTCGTTCTTCAAGGTTCACTAATTGTTTAAGCTTAATTAACTAACTTTTTAGTTACTGACTTGAGGAACAAAGTGCCAATGGAAAAGTTGTAAATCGCTTTGAGAAACAGCTTACTGAGACATTTGCAGCAAAGTAATAGTTACGTAAATTAGGGTTTTTACCGGCCTTTAACCATAACCCGCGATGTAAGAAAAAACTTCCACATGACAACTGCGCCACTTCAACGTCCCAAGACGCCCCTTAAAGAATGAAATTCATTTTTTTCTGAAGACCTCTCCTCGATTAGACTTTGGGTGCACATTGGGGCTGAGAAGTGAGCGAGCAGCTGGTCACGTGACAACTATCTTTTAAGGCCAATAAATCAAGCTACGTAAATCGTAACTTGACGGAAGTAGCACTACTAGCGGCTTTTCGAGGTGATCTAAAACTTTTTGCATTGACACTTTCTTCCTGAAGTTAGTAATTAAAAAGTTAGCTAATTAGACTTAACTCGTTAATCAACTTTGAAGAGCGAAAAAAATACTCAACACTAGGCCACGCGACTATGAACAACCCTGAGTTGGTTTCACTGGACTAGGACACATCGCCTTTTTTAAAAGTTTGGTGACATTTAGCTGGGACACCCGGTATAGCTACGCGCAGATGTTGCATTCGCAATCCTCTAGGTTTCACCAGAGCTAAACCACAGCCAACTATTTTAGCCTGCTATGATGTTTCTTGCAACCTTTTGCACTATCTTTTTCTTCTGTGGCCAGAGCACGCTGTTTTAATGTTTTGTTTTTATACGGACGATGATTAACTGCTTAAAAGCTGCAGAGAAAGCAAGAGCGCTTGCGGGTAACCAAGATGACTCAAGTAGATTCTTAGATGGGGAGTGGAGTCGGTGTTATACGCGTTGATTCTCAGATTTACTCAGTGTGCTTTTAGAAAGGTAGGCAGCTAAGAGTATATCATCAGTTTTGGACAAGTTGTATTGCCGTTATTGTCACGTCTTAGAGCACATATATATATATTTTTTGCAGTAGGAGCAACTTCGCTCTACCCTCTTCTTTAAGAGCGGAAGGAACACTTCGGTTTCGAAGACCTCTTTCGCTGGTGTTCTTGCCCACGTTTCAGCCCCTCAGACCTCGCCGTATACCATAAGACTGCGTTCTGCTCCCGATACATAATACGATGCTTTGTGCGTGCACTGATATTCCTCGGCAGTTCAAGGCTTACTTTAATGAAAAAATATATATTGCGCTATTTATTACCCCTGCAGATTTATGGAACTTGTTTTAGCGGGCGCTGCTAGGTGTTATGCCAGGAAAAGTTCTCGTGCCGTGCGCGCGCTAGCCATATTTCCCTTGAGCGGCTATACCCATGCTGAATGAAGCTAATAAACAGCTAACATTAGCAGGACTGAACTTACTCCTGCAAAGATCAGGATATTAAATATGGTACCACGATAACAAGGAGTAAAATGGGCAAGACTAAGAAATTATTATTGCTCAATCAAATACGTCATCATAGCAGTGTACTTACCTATGACTACGACCCAAACGACGTTTCTCAAAAACATGGCAGAAATTTCGATACACTAGAATTTGTAACTGGACGCCGCAAATTTCCGAGTGGAATAGAGGTGCCAGACATTCTGTACAAGTGCGATTTCCAACGGTAAAGTGTTTAGGAGCGCGAATTTTCATATTTCATAAGATTCCACCTGGAAATAAATGTAGCCGCTGATCTCCCTTTGGCAGACATGCACTGTTATCCTTTTAGCGTTCTTGTTATTGCCCAAAATATATGCCATTGGTTTTCCATAGCAGTTTGAACATCCGAGCGATGTACAAACTTTGAAAGAAAAACTTTGCTATGCATCTGAAGAATGAACCATTTTCTTTAATATTTTTATAGTCGTCCTATCCAATATTCTACATTTGCCCAAATTAAAAGTGATGTCCGAGAATCCTGAACTCGTAGTGCCATCTTTACCGACTGCTTTGTATCCCAAGGCAACCTTAACGTAACCATCACTGTCAGAAGCACAAGCTCAGGATGCTGACCACTAAAGGTTCACTAATGCGTGACTTATGTTTGTCTTTACGTATAAATGAGCGCATTGAAATGACAAGGGCCTTGCTTTCAATGAAGACGGAGCTTTTAAAACTTAGAAAAGGTTAAAAAAATTAACTGCATACTTCAACGTTACTGCCCGTTTTCACAAGAAAACTACGATTGCTCTCATTGTAGTTTTTGTTGCAGCGAGTATGAGGCTAGGCCTCAAAGCCATTCACTTCATAATGGTATTCAAAGATGCGTTTTTGTAGTTGGTGTCAGTAGATTCAGTACAGTGAAGGCAAGTAATGACCCACTTTAAACTCTACTTTACACAGGGATGAATTCTTATTTTACTACCATAGAAACGCTCTAAGAAAAAAAAATCCTATATGGCTCTTCCAGAAATCAACTGATCAAATCAGCAAAAACACGCAAGACTGACTTTGACGTCAACGAAAATCCTTTCTTTATTCTTCTGGCTAACAGAAGCGCGAGGTGTTAGTTCAAGTCTTCACTTACTTGCGTCTGATGTGCATTACTGAGGTTCTTAAAGCGGAGAGAATGACCCATTGTCCTTTTTACTGATTGCGAATGCGTGAAATCGAAAGGAACACGAGCTGACGTAGAAAAGGCAATACAGCTTTGTTCAGCGAGCGTATGAAACCGGCGGCGGGTAATTATCGCGAGGCGCAATTAAGCCATCGCGAGACTTAATGAGAAAAGCGTATATTGCTTCCTTTTCTGACATCGCGTTCCACACTGATCTTATTTTTATTCAAATATCGCGCCAACGTCGCACTCCTGAAAATTACACGTTATTATGCCCCTGAGCGCGAGCGATCTCGATCGCAAGCGACAGATGCGCTAACTTTAGAAACATGGAAGACAGTGGCGGTATTGTGTATGACCCACGCAAGGAGGAAATGAAAGAGGTCGCTCCAGAGCGAAATTGCTTCCGATCGTTTTACATTTCCGTCGAGCCCGCTGCTTCGTCACCCATTATTTCTGCCGAAGACAAAAGCGTGAGCAAAGCGGCCTTTGAATGCGCCGACACCAGATGCGAGCGAAATAAAGAGATAAAAGAGAATCAAGCGCAAAATGTTCGGTTCTATTCACGTCCGGTTCGCTATCGTGCACACAGCGGAAAGCTATAAACTCCAGATAGCTGTAAATGCAAGCAGGAAGAGATATAGCGCGCAGTGAAAAGCACGTGTGAATAAAGGCGAAGCAGTCAAAAGACCCGAAAAGGTTACTAACGTCATATTAGACGGACTGTGTTCCGCAGGAGTTAATATCCGGCACGACGCACCAGTTCTTCCTCTAATGCGAGAACGATAAGGCACATTTTATTTTATTACCGGGGCTACCCCTCCCCCACAGGTATTGAATAGGCATTTTATGTTCGTGAAGGTGCCTACTACACCGCCCCTGCAAGCAGCAGCCTACGCATTTATACACAGAGTATGCCGCTGAATCCTCCACGGCCGGGCTGCAGAGTGCTCCGCAATTACTTGCGCTGCGAAGAATGATTCTCTCAGCTAAACTGGTTGATTGTTCGAACTCAGATCTCGCACAGAAATGGCATTCGGTGGGCAGATTAATTTTATTCAACATTTGTTTGTGCTACTTGCCTGAATTAATAAAAAAAATTCGGATTTTCGCATCACTTGCGGCGACAACGGAACAAAAGAAAGCGTTATCTCAGCGATTGCACTGATGGCGCCATCTCGTTTGTTCACCATGGACATTCCGCAAAGGAAGGAGGTGTCCTGCGACAAGTTTAAAGACGCTTCTTCACGAAAGAGAAACTTTTGCGGAGTTTTGGCAAAACAACGTTTTATGTAATCATTGATAAAGCAGTTGAGTCGCCTCAAGACATCCCGCAAATTACCCTCCCCCTCCCTTCTTTCCCGAAACTCCGCGGCCGAGAGATGGCGCCACCGGTCGAATCACGTAGATAACAGCTTGCTTTGTTTCGCCCTCGCCTCAGACACTGCGTATATCTGACTTATTTTTATCGATTCAGGCAACTACACGAAACAAATCTAGCATAAAATAAATCTTCTGATCAAATACCATTTTCGTGCAAAATGTTAGCTCGAACTATTGCCCAGTTTAGCAGAGAGAAGCATTCTACGCCGCTTGTAATTACGAAACAGCGTGTAAGAAAAGAAGATTAGGCACAGGATGTTCCGCTTGTATGATGTACACGACACGCCTTTCTGTTCTTCGACCGCATTTCCTTCCTTCTAGCTGCTTCGATTCTGCTTGCTGCCAGTCGACCATATGTGAATCATACTTGATTTCTGCTCTTCCCTTACTACCCCGCTTTCATTTATCTCCACGCTGGGCATCCAGCCTAAACCTTCTTTTCGTTCGCCACTTCGCCTTTCCTCCTTTACTCTCGTTCTCTTCTTTAGTTGATGAATTTTTGTTGTGTGGTTTTCTATCAGACTTAGACAACTGGGACAAGCTGTTCGCTGGAAGGTCACGAAGATAGAGAGAAGAAACGTGGAAAGAAGACGAATATCGCCTGGGCATAAAAGATCAGCCCACTCCTTGGAATAAGGATCGAAACAGCTGTGTGCTTTCAGAACGCAGACTAACTGCAACCGAGCTTTTTCCAAAGTTTGAGGTCGCTTCACAATCTTTCCGTGGAGCTGATTGGAAGAGCATTTTGTTTTTTATCTTTCTTGAAAAGAGAAACCATGCCAAGGGGCGCTCAAAAAAGCAATCGAATCCACTGCCATGCTTATAGCTCAGATATAAACAAGACCTTGAAGAATGTTTTTTTTTTATTTTCGCTGGCGTTACTGCTCGCAGATTGAAAGGTAATAAAACTTCCCGACTTTGAGGAGCATCAAAACATTCTAGAAGTTGAAAGAAAGTTTTCGAAATCGGATGAAACTGAGGCCATCGTGAAAAGAGAAAAAAAATATTATTATTATAAGGTGTGCACCAATGATAAATAAAAGATAATAAGAGGGAGACAACAGAGTATTCATAAATTTTAGCTAACCTTGCACTGAAGAGCGTAAACCATGCAAGATATATCCCAAGAAACCAGGCGCAGAGATAATGAACCAGTAAACTGCTTCACGTTCAGATCTTCCGAACAACATGAGGGCGTTTGACATCCTTGTAAGCGCCGTTAATAAAATTACGCATTTAGCGACATTTCGAAGAGACATGTTGATTTTACTGCTTTCCAAATTAAGCATAGATTTTTTTTGAGTAGTATGAAGCGTTACTGCGAAGAAATGAAAGTTGATGATGTTGAAATTTTGTCGTGCAATGGCAGCTTTGGTGAAGGAGCGCCTTCGCAGAAGATATTTGCGTTACCACAAGGTGGGGTCGAATACCCATTTACGAAGCATTTCACACTAGGCGAACATAGCGCCAGGCAGGGAAAAGCTTGTACCCATTCTATCAACGGTGGATACCCGGTTACTCTGGGGATCGCACCGCGCACCTTTCGAATCCGAGACGGATGCTCACACCATCAGGCAAGCCCTGCTGCAGGTATCAATGCTGTCCTTCATTGACAGAAATGTGCATTCTAATGGCAAATGTACTGCTTTAACTGAAAACACATTTTATAAGCGACGAAAGGCCAAAGCTTAAGCAAAGCTGTCGCCGTCACCGCCGTTTTTAAAAGCAAATAACGGAGCGTCGGGACTTTTTCTGAGCGTGGACGACAGAGACTGCAGGCAACGCTGCCACTAAATACAAGGCAGTGATCCCAAATCGTTTTTGACGCGGATGCCACGAGTTTTAATCGAGCGGCTCAAACTTAAGTGTTTCATTTTGCCTCACGAAAAAACTCATTTTACTCTAGGGATACATTGCCAGAATAACGCTTGGGATCTATTTTTACTAGCAATAGAAATCCAATGAATTTTTCCTCAATGCCAGTTGGACACTAGGCGGGGCTTGTTCAAGCATCATGTAATTTCAACTCGAATTTGATCTACTGTGCTCGCAATGAAACGAAATGTTTCTACAAAGTCTTTGCTAAAGCAGGAGACTCTGTTTCAATAACAGGCTCTGTTAGAAGCGTCTCGGTTTTGCTTGTGTAAATTGTGGGACAGCCGTGGTTCTTGCAATCTTACTATAGTACTCTAAAATTTAAAAAGAACAGCGCTTGTTAACATTGGGCCACGGCCCGCGGCGTCCTGTATTACTCCGCTGGCCAATCACTCTAAGAATCTGAATCAAGTTTTTACTGTATGACTATATTAAACAAGTCAGGCATCAAAATTCTGGACATTATATTTTTTCCTTGTGATTGGCTCTGTGTTTAGGCATCAAGAAAAGATTTAACAACGGATTACTTTTGTACTTGAGGATTTCTGTTCGGCGGTCATGAATGTGGGTGGAGCTTCACTGCAGACTTGTGTTGTACCCGACTATAGTGCAATTGAATTGAATTTGGTAGCAGCAAACAAGACATCAATGACTGGGGTGCTATTTAGAAACTATTTTTCAAATCTCCACATATGTACGTTTTCTTTGCTGCAGAAACCTTAAGCAGAAGGAAGCTTCGATTAGGCTGTCAACTACTGCAGACTCATAACCTTTATTCTACTTACTGCAGGACACGTGAACCACTTTCAAATTTAATTTCATTTATTTTCTTTTTTTGATGCCCCGAGCAAGCGTATGATATTTTTTTATGATAAAGACCGCATCACTGGCGGCTCCAGCGCAGCCGGCTGAATGCTTTACCAATTTAGTTTTAGAGATTTGTCAGCTGCTCAAGAGGTAATAGTTTCCATACTACCACCGATCTACGTCCTTTGTTTTGAAGATGCGTAGCTTGTTGGACCAAGTGGTGCATGGTTAAAGAAAAAATCAACTGATCTGCAGATTTGCCTTCTTGTCTCTGCAGCGCATGCGGGCCCGGCTCTGTAGTGGAATTTTTCACTTTGCAAATTTCACTTATGTTTCCAGTGCCGTCCTGCCTATTGCTTCTTCTGAACGCGTCCTTTTCCGCTGTTTTTTTTTCCCCCGCAACTGCGCATCTCGTTGTCCGTCGAGGGTCGCTGACGTGCAGTCGATGCACAATTTCACACAATGTGGAAGCAGGAGGCTTATAATTTTTGAACATGCCAACAATAAATACTTGTTTTGTGCCTTTTTGGAGAATTCTGCAAATAATACAAACGAACATACCTATAATGTTATGATTGGCAGTCCTTCGGTACAGTGGCAGGGTGGTTCTGCTGCTTTCTTTGTCTTTTCCCTCTCTGGTGGCTTCTTGAAACCTGTCACAACGAAAATCAGATGAAAGGATTAATGTTAAATTAATATCAAACATTTATCACTGGGTGCTAGGTTTTGGCTTTCATATAAAATATTGTGAACATTCTTCTGAAGACTCTTCTTTATTTTTAGGTATGAAAAGCAGGCGCGTACTAAATTTCTCTCGAATGCGCTTAAAGCGATCTCGTGCCATAGCCTACATGTGTGCCGTCATCGCCAGAAGTCGTGTTTAGATCCTGCTTAAAAATTGAAACTCCAGCTTGAAGTTCTGTCCAGGCGCTGTGCAGACTTCTGTTCGGGACAGTACAATAATTTCTGGAGGAAATAATAGGATTTTTATAGCGCCAAAATTCGGTAAATGTAACGTATAGTAAGTCCAACTATCAACGCTCGAAATATCTAAAAGTTAGCAGTGCACACAGCTTTGCACTTTTATGAATGTCTCGACAACTCAGCACGCAGAGGCTGGGAAGTAACTAAAAGAGGCTATGTCGACCGCATGCTGTTAGTCTTAAGCTGGAAAGAAAAGCATATTCGCCATTAGCAAAAACTTTCTGTCCTTTCCAGGCAAGTCGAAACGCCGAATTAAAGGGCCTACACAAAGGAAAAAGCAGGCAACATTAGTCCGTCACGAACGAGAAAATGTTGTTGCTTTGCTGCAAGAGAATGAAAGCTGCACCGGAACAAAGATATTGCATTTACTTGTGCATACTGTCAGCACAACGTCCATCGCAGTGGATGGGTTTCACGTCCTGCGCAGACGTGAGATCCAAGAAGATGTCTTCTGTGAACGACTTCAGAAAGCCAAAGCAGATAGCCTAATCTGTCAGACGGCAAGAAGACAAGCGATCAATCTAACTGCCAAAAAGGGAAAGAGAGATTGCAAAGTGTAGACATTGACCGCAAGAAAAACGAAAGTGAGATTTCTGTCTCAGCGCCTGGAGTGCGCTTTAACGTCGTTGTAGTGTTATTTCAGACATTGCGTTATCAGTTTTGCAATATTACACAGCGCGCTTGTTTACTATTCGTATCAATCTTCTGGAAAAAGCTGTGGATAGCTACTACAATGATGAATGGGAAAGAAGTTTTCTAAAATGCACCACCAAATGCGTATGAGCTGGATGCATCACTGACGCAATGTTGATCTTTTCAAAGCCGCATGGTAAAAGGTGGTTTTTGTAGCATCTTGAAATGGAGAATTTGTGTTTGGCAAATGGAGTTTCTTGCCATTCATCAGTTTCTCTTGCACTGCCTTTGAGTTTCAAGCCACTGTGGTGCGTGAACGTTGTTGGTAGCAATGCTCGCTACTATTTTAATACATTCTCATTCCTCAGCCTTCTGCTTATCTGAGGGCAGTAAACCTTTCTCGACTTGTGAAATACTTAAGTTTAATAAATGTTTCCTTCATAGTTTAAACATCTGTCAAAAAAACCAATGAGTGTGAAACGACTTTTGTCACGCCAACTACACACTCGTCTGTATATCATCAACCGTTAGTTCTGTGCCTATTCCAAGACGGATTTTTTTTAAGGGATCACTACAACTGGCAGAGAAGAGTTTTTCTTCGAAATTTTATCTTAAAATAAAGTTACATAATGAAAGCGGTTGCCGCGGAGGAAAGCAATATATTCATATTTCTCTTTTTGCCAAGTAATCAGTAAAATTAAGCATAACATATCTTCAGCAAAGTGGGAAGTATTCATATTTTGACGAGATTGGTCTGGAAATGAAAATAATTCCAAATGAAAGCACACAACAACTATATATTACAATATTTTTTGTTATCTCAAAAATGGAATGAAACAATCCGCCTCATTATTGCGCGAAAGCTTTATGCAGAATGTGGACAGCACAGTTATCGGAAGCTGCAGTCAAAACAAAAATACACCTGTAAGGGAGTAAAAGGGAGTAAAACTGGCCTCTAGTCCACTCGCCTCTCTAAAGAGTGTGCGCTAGAGGACAACTTTACTCCTTTTTTTACTCCGTTCTGTTTTGAGTGTGCTGTGCCACGCCATTGTTCACTCCATCAAAGGTTGCGGCGCACCGAGCTTCGATTCGGTGAGCATTTGGTTTATTTAAATAATGATTAACTACCACGTAGTTTGGTCCCGACGTGTAATTTTCTACTAATCAGGCTTGCTAACTTATCATCCGTACATGGAAACATAGTGCGCATGAAGCCAACAAAAAGCGCTCACATTATTTCCTAGCTTGTTTACTCTAAAGCGAAAGCGTCGATATGTTTGTTTTTCACGCCACTGCAATGGCATTAATTGATCCCAAGCTTTATACTAAAACTCACATACTCTACCATAAATCACCTTTGGACACAGCTGCGAAAGCTGTGACGTCTACTTCTCCGATGAGCTTTAAGGCGAACTGCAACACTCTCTGAGAATTCAGCGGTATTCTAGGGCTCGAAACTCTTTGGGCTGTAGGAAGGGCAAATCAAGCCTTTTTGTGCTAGCATGATTTAAAGAGGCGACATATTCGATGACTAATGTTAAGGCTTCATGTCGCACTACCAGATGCACGCGGAAAAGCTCGATGATACCTCACTGATGTTAAAATTGAGAATTCCCACTTGGGTCAACCACACAGTGTTGTCATGCGTCATTGGATGCAGCTAAACAACACTCTTCGGGCTTCGCCTTCGGTGATGTTGGTTTTCTTCCTGCAAAGTGAGCATTTATGCTCTGGAAATGTACCGGTACAGTAGATGACACCAACTGAGTGGATCATCAAATCCGTAAAAATAATTACCACAAGTTATAGCTCTGAGAAAGCCGAGCAAAGTCCGCCACCTTATCGCAGGTGAGGAATCTTCGGCTCCGAAGCAGAGCCTTAATGTTTTTCATTCCCACGATGCCCTTGTCTCTAATTCTAAATTACAACTTGCGTGAAACCTAGAAATTAGGTGTCATGTTCCGATTAAAGCATTGCCTGCATAAACTTCTTTGTGTTGTGTCCAAATACCAATAGCGAATACGTGGGAACCGATACGAACTTTAAAACCAGTCGCTGTTCACATGAGTAACCAAGGGACCGAATTTCACAACGCTCTCAACTTCAAGGCGGTGTCAAGGCGTGTTCAGAGCCGACCAATAGAAGCAGGCTTTGAGAGTGCTTTGAATCTCTCTTCATGTTGACAGCTTTGCGTAATTCGACCTCTGGATTGGCTACGATCCCTAGAACTTTTATTTCGGTCTCGCGAGAACTAGTGATGGCATGTCCTAATCGATTTAAATGCGTTTAAATACAAGCCTATCTACAACGAGCGACCATAAGAACCATACACTCGTTTCATACATGTTTGAAATGAAACTTGGCACACAACGAAATTTTCGCCGAGAAAGCCGTTCTGTCTAGTTCTGGCATCCCTTGATGTCACGTGACCCCTTTTTTGTTGGGGCGGCAACGAAGATTCCTATGGCGGTTCCTTGAATGGCGACGCTCCCGTGGGTCGAAGAGCAATAATCGGATTGATTTTCAATCTCGTGAATTGTGTGGGCCGCCGACGTCGTTCCGCCTCTTGCTTCCCTCGCTTTTATGACGCGCCGCCTCGGTTTCATTTTATCGACGTGCCCCTTCGCGTTTTGTTCCACCTACGTAGATGTCAGTTCTTGTTGGTTTGTGCTCAACTGAGCCGTGACGCCGAATCTGATATGTCTCGCTTCGAAAATGAGCATTAATGCGAACGCTGCAGCCTACGTCAGCCGTTTCAGACCAGAATCGCGAAGCTGTGCATTCCTAAGAACGTCCGCTTACTGGGCGGTTCACAGCTTAACTTTTTGCTGATCATACCTGATCGTATTGAGGTGCACTGATCGTATTGAGGTATTTTATTGCATTACAATGTACTGTATTACACCGTGTCATAGCTTACTGTTTTTCATTACTGTTTTTGCTGATATGCATCATCATGCATATCAGCAAAGTATAACACTTTATTCCTTTGTTTAGTTGAGTCACATCATTAGCTGGTATACGGGATACAAATAATCATGACGACAGTACAGGACGTACTACAGCCACGGCTATGGAGGAGGTTAGCGTTGGTGAACAATCTCAATGTTCGCTTGCCCTACACATAACTACCCCCGAGAGCAGAACATTGCACAGTCGCCGCCGTAGATCAGTTGTAGAGCACCGGACGCAAAATTCAGAGGTTGTGGGTTCGGATCCCACCTTCACTATGTGGTTGTTTGTTCTTCTGCTTTTATTGTTCTCCAATTAATAAAAACTATAACTAAAATAAATTAAGGCATCCTGTATGCTGCTTGGTTGCGGTGACTGTTGACTTCCGTCATTTATGTCTTAACGAGCATGTCTTTCCATTCTCTTGTCTTATAAGCCACATTCGAATTTGTGAACTCAAATATTCTTTTAGTGCCTGGCGTCAGCTAAGACTTCGAAAGGCCCGAACGACTCTCCCCTCGCAGGAAACAAAACAGCGTTCTTTTCATGTCGACAGCTGCGAATTCAAAACGAGGGTGCCGCCTCAACTGAGCTCTCTTGAAATTCAGGGGTTTGCCTTTCTCGAAAAATCAAAGCATGCTGCTCCAATTTTACAACAGTCATAAATAAGTATTGAGCTCAGCCATTTCGCATTTTCCGAGCGGGCAGTCTACTGCACCTGCTCCAACTCCTACTGCCACCTCGAAAGTGGCGCACGGGTTAGAAAAATTTTGATAGAGGTGCCACCTCCTTTATCCGGCGAACGGCTGCCATGTACAGGCGTATGGTTTTTGGGAAACCGTGGGTTCGAGTATGCGTGGGTTTTACCATCGGAAAGAAGCTTCAGGAGGTACCCGCCTTTACGCTACTAGCTTTGTGCTTCCCAAACCTCTCTCGGTCTTTCAAATCATTCCTTCCTTTGCTCACGACGTAGTTGTGGTGTTCATCCGAATTGAGACATTTGTTTTCGTTGGCGTTTGTTGAAACTTGTTATTTCCACGGTGAGGTATTGGACAGATTTTGGCTTCAAGTGCACAAAAAATAACTGTAAACGTTAAACGAGAAAGGCAAGCTGCTCGCAGTGTGTCACTTACCGTGGAATGAGATATTTAGAAGTAGTGACAATTGAATAATTTGTAGCACTCGTACAATAAAGGGCGCAAATATAAACAAAGCTATGGTTATTCACAGAAAAGGCAATTAAAAGAGGTCGCAAGCTGTATAAAAACATTATGCAATAAGAATTAGAAATCAATCGGCATTTTTCATATATTATTCATATTTTTTTTAAATGACGCAAAAAAAGAGCCGAAATAAGCATTCTGCAAGGCACCTTTAGTTTTCAGAAGTGGGACTAAACTTAAGAGACTGGATAAATCAATATTTTCAGGATTTTTCTTTATATTTATTTTTTTCGCTGAGGGAAATCAATTCGATTAAACGAATAAAAAGTTCCACAAAGTGTTGTGTTTGTTATATGCTTATAATACTTCGTCAGATTAAGTGCACATGATTTTGTCTCTCAGCAATACCCATTTTAGCGCAATATTGAGAGAAACTCAGAAGAAAAGGTGGAAAGTTGCGAAAAATAGAAAAAGAACTTGAAATGAATCTTCAATATTTATTTGAGGTTCATAATTTTGTAACTTCTGCTATTTTTGAGCATTCATTTCACCAACATTTTTCACCATAGCTTCAATTATGTTCATAGTAATACACCGCCAAAGACGACGGACCAGAGAAAGGAGAACCCAGGACGAGCGCTGTCTCGCAACTACAGGTTTTAGTCATAAACCTTCATATAAATATAGTAAAACATAAAAAGGCATGAAACCAAAAAAAACACCAAAAACACAGCAGAAAAACGCCATGCATGACTTCGCACATCCCCCTATCTGAAGCACTATTGAGAAATGCAGCGTCCTTATCACACAGAAAAACAGTTGGTTTGCTTATGCAGTTCTGTTTTTTTTTGTGAAATGGCACGCCTCTACCACTTCGTTGGTTGTCTGACCTTCGTGGTTGTAGAGCACACGTGTGTCATGAAACAATGCATTGCACTTTTTATTTTTATTTTTCATTACTTGACACCCCAGACAATGCTTGGCCAGATGAGACTTGTCATTAACATCCTGTAATTTATTCCTGTGTTCCTGTAGCCGCATGTTCAGGCACCACCCAGTCTGTTCAATATAGGGGCTCCGCAGGAAAGGGGGGACACTCAGCAGAACACCTGTGCAGCAATCCACAAACTTATCTCAGCTGCACAAGTGTTCTGCATAGTGTCCCCTTTTCCTGCAGAGCCCGTTATATTGGCCAGACTGGGCGGTGACTGAACAAGCGCCTACAGGAACACAGGAATAAATTACAGGATGGTAATGACCAGTCTCATCTGGCCAAGCATTGTCTGGGGTGTGAAGTAATGAAAAAGAAAAAGTCGCTACACACAGAAAGTGACTTTTGAGGCTTGTAAACGAGGGAAAACCGCGTATAATAGTGAAAAATATTGATAATAAGCAGTGTTTTGCCCTGGTAATTGGAGTTATGACTCAGGAGGGTGGACTAGGATATAAATATAAGAAGGCAATGTAGTCGTTTGTCAAACTTCAGTAACCTTAGCACTGAAACGCTTTTTGGCACTTATACGTTTTACCATCTCGGGATGCGTTCTCTTGTTACCTTATTTTTGTCAAGCGTGTGAATTATGTTTTTCTGCTTCACAAATATTTGCGCGAGACAACAATGGTATTGCACGATGCAACTGTAAGTACACTTGGAGAGCGAATGAATGTTGCCAATTGCCGAGACTCCATTTACACGATGAATGTGCGGATTCACTATATTTTTAAGAAAAACTGGAAACATACGTTTTAGCCCGAGCTGCTTTTAGCCTCCATTCTCAGCAATCTCAGCTGAACATCATGATGGTACCAAGGAGAAGTGCATGCAGAAACTGAAGACGAAACGAACGCCAAAAGAAACCAGAATTTCCGTCCGAAAAGCTTTAATATACCAGAACCAAAAAGACAATCGTTACGCGTGTATTTTCGCTCCACGCGGTTCGTTCAACTTCACCTCAGTCAGGCAGTAGCTAACCCATTGCTTCTATTCCACTGAAGCGTGAGGACATGTCGTAACAATGAATTTGTCCAGACACACTTGAGCGGCCGGAGCGCAAGCAAAACACCGTAGTTTCAACGGCCAGCTTGCCACAGCACACAGGCATCATGCGCCGTGAAAAGAAGAAAAATTGTAAAACAAAAGAAGCACAAAAGAATCCAAGCCCACGCCAATACGCCAGCGCGGGAATGCGCAGTTGCAAGGGAAGTCAACAACTACAGCACTAACAACATTAGAAGGCTAAAACAATAACAACAGATAGCGATAGGCGACGCTAGTCTCTGGCAGTGGGGCGAAAGGAAACCATCAGAGATCTTCAATTCCGTGTGGTACCATTTCTCGGCGTGCGAAAGAACGACTGAGTCCGCGATGGGGGGGGGGGGGGGGGGGGGGGGTGAGAATGACACTCTAGGGAACGAGGCTGGACATCTATTACAGGACGACTTGCCATAAGAGGAACGGTGAGTGTTACGCCTGCATTGTGCTACGTCTCGGCTGCGCACGGTGGATGCCTATCAATACACAGTCTTGGGGCGCTATGCTGGAAGGCCCGAGTTTGCTGAAACTCGGAATCTTCCCGAGCTCTAGCGACGCCCTCAGATGAGTGAACTAATGGTAGCAAGACAAAATCCCACCCTCGTCACGCCTCCAACTTCATTGGGTTATCTGGATATATTCCGTGCTTTATCATCACATCGGCGCCACCTCATCGTCTTCTTGGGCGGTCTACACAGAACGGGTCACGTGAGCCAACCGCCGGTGCACTTTTCATTTGTGTGTCGCTCCACCAAGTGCACTGCGTGTGCAATTAGACAGACGAGGTTTGTTGAATTTTATAATTCACTTAATACACCTTTATAAGCATTTTATAGTGTGCAAGATTTGGATTTAAAGCGCTTTGGAGTGATTTATGCATTATTAAATTTTGCTTTGTACCGCGAGGGAACGCTACCAACGCCCGTCATCAGATGACCGCCAATGGCGACGAGGTACATGTGCAACGCTACGGAAGTAGTCCGCAAAAAAAAATAAAGAGAGGTGTATCACTCCGCCCTGTTCTGTGGCCGTGTGGTCTAACGCGCCGCTCCGGAGAGTCGACAGGCAATGGGAGCGCGTGGGTTCAAATCCCGCATGGTGAAACTTTTTTATCACATTTTTTTTTCATCGCAAGTTGAATTTCGCCTGACTTGAATGAGAGAACTCGGTTTGTTCAGAATCGCTTGAATATTATGCCGTGTTCTGAAATGAACTGCATGCATCTGTTCATTTCATGCATACCGCGTTAATGTGAGCTGTCCGAAATTCGTTGTCAATGAGCTCGCACCGGCTTTTGGTCAGTAGTGGCGGTTATCTTTCCGATTCTGCAGCATTGTGACTATACTTTTTAGATGCAA